>NC_034198.2:27061719-27256719 GCF_002021735.2 Oncorhynchus kisutch | reverse complement strand
AAACTTAACATGTGCAAATATTTGTATGAACATAACAAAAATTCAAAAACTGAGACATACACTGAACAAATTCCAAAGACATGTGACGAACAGAAATGGAATAATGTGTCCCTGAACAAGGGGGGGAGGGGTCAAAATCAAAAGAAACAGTCAGTATCTGGTGTGGCCACCAGCTGCATTAGGTACTGCAGTGCATCTCCTCCTCATGGACTGCACCAGATTTGCCAGTTCTTGCTGTGAGATGCTACCCCACTCTTCCATCCAAAGGCACCTGCAAGTTCCCGGACATTTCTAGGGGGAATGGCCCTAGCCTTCACCCTCCGATCCAACAGGTCCCAGACATGCTCAATGGGATTGAGATCCGGGCTCTTTGCTGGCCATGGCAGAACACTGACATTCCTGTCTTGCAGGAAATCACGCACAGAACGAGCAGTATGGCTGGTGGCATTGTCATGCTGGAGCCTGCAGGATGTCAGGATGAGCTTGCAGGAAGGGTACCACATGAGGGAGGAGGATATCTTCCCTGTAACGCACAGCGTTGAGATTGCCTGCAATGACAACAAGCTCAGTCCGATGAAGCTGTGACACACCGCCTCAGACCATGACGGACCCTCCACCTCCAAATCGATCCCACTCCAGAGTACAGGCCTCGGTGTAACGCTCGTTCCTTTGACGAGAAACGCAAATACGACCATCACCCCTTGTGAGACTCGTCAGTGAAGAGCACTTTTTGCAAGTCCTGTCTGGTCCAGCGATGGTGGGTTTGTGCCCATAGGCAACGTTGTTGCCGGTGATGTCTAGTGAGGACCTGCCTTACAACAGGCCTACAAGCCCTCAGTCCAGCCTCTCTCAGCCTATTGCGGACAGTCTGAGCACTGATGGAGGGAACTCGGGCAGTTGTTGTTGCCATCCTGTACCTGTCCCGCAGCTGTGAAGTTCGGATGTACCCTTTCCTGTGCAGGTGTTGTTACATATGGTCTACCACTGCGAGGATGATCAGCTGTCTGTCCTGTCTCCCTGTAGCGCTGTCTTAGGCGTCTCACAAAATGGATATTACAATTTATTGCCCCGGCCACATCTGCAGTCCTCATGCCTCCTTGCAGCATGTCTAAGGCACCTTTACACAGATGAGCAGGAACCCTGGGCATCTTTCTTTAGGTGTTTCTCAGAGTCAGTAGAAAGGCCTCTTTAGTGTCCAAAGTTTTCATAACTGTGACCTTAATTGCCTACCATCTCTAAGCTGTTAGTGTCTTAACGACCGTTCCACAGGTGCATGTTCATTAATTGTTTATGGTTCATCAAACAAGCATGGGAAACAGGGTTAAAACCCTTTACAATAATGATCTGTGAAGTTATTTGGATTTTTCCAAATTATCTTTGAAAAACAGTGTCCTGAAAAAGGGATGTTTTCTTTTTTTGCTGAGTTTATATTGGCCTTTCTCTTGCATTTCAAAGATGATGAAAATATATGTATATTTGTATTGTCTTTTACCAGTTCTAATGTGTTACATTCTCCTATATTCATTTCACATTTCCTCAAACTTCAAAGGGTTTCCTTTCAAATAATATCAAGAATATGCATATCTTTGCTTCAGGTCCTGAACTACAGGCAGTTAGACTTGGGTATGACATTTTAGGCGAAAATTGAAATCCTTTAAGAACAAATTCTTATTTACAATGATGTCCTACCCAGGCCAAACCCTCCCCTAAACCGAACGACGCTGGGCCAATTGTGCGCCACCCTATGGGACTCACGATCCCGGCTGTAGTGACGCCTCTAGCACTGCGATGCAGTGCCTTGGACCGCTGCAGCACTCGGGAGTGGTCTAAGGGTAGAAGTGGTGATAAAGGAGAGTGAGGTGTGGAGGCTGATTAGCAGTTTGTAGCAACTGGAGATTGTTTGAAGAGTTGCGTTCCAGGGAACTAGTTAAGTGTTGCAAACAGTAGTGGAGGGTAATTGGCAATGGTAAGTAGTTGGTGCTTGTTGAGTTGCTAGGGAGCTGCGTTCAAGGCAACAATTTAAGTGTTACGTTCGAGTCTGGTCAGCTCTCCTGAATTTTTGTTAATCCTTAACACCATTTCACAAGTTTAAGGACCAGACATTACATGGGTTTAGAATATTTATTGAGGAAATTAAATGGATGTGAGAATGAGGATTCAGGGGTAATGAGAATGGACCGGATGAAGCCGAGGGCTACAGATGAAGATCTAGGGGGTTGACTCTGTAGGGCAGGGGTGTCAAACTCATTCCATGAAGGACCTCGTGTCTGTGGGTTTTTGTTTTTTCCTTTCAATTAAGACCAGGTGAGGGGAGTTCTTTACTACACTTAACAAAAATATAAATGCAACCTGTGAAGTGTTGGTCCCATGTTTTATGAGCTGAAATATGTTATGAATACGTTTGTTTACATCCCTGTTAGTGAGCATTTCTCCTTTGCCAAGATAATGCATCCAGCTGACAGGTGTGGCATATAAAGAACCTTATTAAACAGCATGATCATGGGGTTATGGTATGGGCAGGCATGAGCTACAGACAATGAACCCAATTGCATTTTATCGATGGCAATTTGTGACAAGACCTTAAGGCCCATTGTTGTGCATCTGCCGATATCACCTCATGTTTCAGCATGATAATGCACAGCCCCATGTCGCAAGGATCTGTACACAATTCCTGGAAGCCGAAAATGCCCCAATACCTCAGTGACCTGCATACTCACCAGACATGTCACCCATTGAGCATGTTCGGGATGCTCTGGATCAACATGTATGACAGAATGTTCCAGTTCCCGCCAATATCTAGCAACATGGTGAAAGGGGACGGGAGTGACTGCGAGAGGTTCGGAGCAGATTGACATAAGGAATAGCTATTCCTGGAAATCTCTGAAACTCACTTAGATAATACATTTGATGATACAGTGGTAGCAATACATGCTAATAAGATCTACAGAAAATACAAAAATCCCAAAGGTGGAGGTGTGGCGATTTATATTCAGAACCACATTCCTGTAAAGCTTAGATAGCATTTCATGTTAAATACTGTTGAAGTAATATGGCTACAGGTTCATCTGCCTTACCTAAAGCCCATTCTGATGTGAAGCTGCAATAGACCACCAAGTGCTATCAGTCAGTGTCTGGATAACATGTGTTACTTGTTACCTGTCTAACAGAACACAAAGGGTGTTCTTTAATGGAAGCCTCCGCAACGTAATCCAGGTCGAATCAGGAATTCCCCAGGGCAGCTGACTAGGCCCCTTACTTTTTAAAATCTTTACTAATGACATGCCACTGGCTTTTAGTAAAGCCAGTGTGTCTATGTATGCGGATGACTCAACACTACACATGTCAGCTACTACAGCAACTGAATTGACTGCAATGCTTAACAAGTTAGTTTGTGAATGGGTGGCAAGTAATAAGTTAGTCCTAAATATTTAAAAAACTAAAAGCATTGTATTTGGGACAAATCATTCACTAAACCTCAACTAAATCTTGTTATGAATAATGTGGAAATTGAGCAAGTTGAGGTGACTAAACTGTTGGAGTAACCCTAGATTGTAAATTGTCATGGTCAAAACATATTGATACAACATACGTTTTAAGATGGGGAGACGTCTGTCCATAATAAAGCGCTACTCTGCCTTAACAGCACTATCAACAAGGCAGGTCCTACAGGCCCTAGTTTTGTCGCACCTGGACTACTGCTTAATTGTGAGATCAGGTGCCACAAAGATGGATTTAGGAAAATTGCAATTGGCTCAGAACAGGGCAGCACGGCTGGCACTTGGATGTACACAGTGAACTAACAATAATATGTATGTCAGTCTTTCCTGGCTCAAAGTGAAGGAGAGATTGACTTCATCACTACTTGTATTTGTGAGAGGTATTGACATGTTGAATGCACCAAGCTTTCTGTTTAAATTACTGGCACACAGCTCAGACACCCATGCACACTCCACAAGACATGTCCAGAACAGACTATGGGAGGACACAGTACTACATAGAGCCATGGCTAAATGGAACTGTTGTCACTCCCTGATCTGTTTCACCTGTTCCTGTTATTGTCTCCACCCCCTCCAGGTTTCGCTTATTTTCCCCAATGTATTTATCCCTGTGTTTCATGTCTCTCTGTGCCAGTTTGTCTTGTCTGTTTCCAAGTCAACCGGCGTTTTTACTGTTCTCCTGCCTTTTGTATTCTTCTTTTTCTAGTCCTCCCGGTTTTGACCCTTGCCCGTTTCTGGACTTTGTACCTGCCTGCCCGACCATTCTGCCTGCCTTGACCACGAGCCTGTCTACCAATCTGTACCTCCTGGACATTGTACCTGCCTGCCCGACCATTCTGCCTGCCTTGACCACGAGCCGGTCTGCCACTCTGTACCTCCTGGACTTTGTACCTGCCTGCCCGACCATTCTGCCTGCCTTGACCACGAGCCGGTCTGCCAATCTGTACCTCCTGGACTCTGATCTGGTTTTGTCCACAACCATTCTCTTGCCTACCCCTTTGGATTAATAAACATTGTAAGACTCCAACCACCTGTGTCCTGTGTCTGCATTTGGGTCTCGCCTTGTGCCTTGATAACTGTATTCCATATCAAGTAACTCATGCAAGCAGTAAAATTAGATTTAAAAAAAGATACAAATACACCTTATTGAACAGTGGGGACTGTGAAGCAGACAACATAGGCACACACACAATAACATATGCACTATACACACAGATTTTGTGTTGAAGATGTGGTAGTAGAGTAGGGGCCTGAGGGCACACACTTAATGTGTTGTGAATGTATTGTAATGTTTAAAAAATGGTATAACTGCCTTCATTTTGCTAAATAAATACACTACTTCTCAGCCATTGAAGGGGAGTGGGACAACATTCCATAGGCCACAATCAGCCTGATCAACTCTATGTGAAGGAGAAATGGGAAATGGTGGTCAGACCAGATACTGACTGGTTTTCTGATCCACGCCCCTACCTTTCTTTTTTAAAGGCATCTGTGACCAGATGCATATCTGTATTTCCAGTCATATGAAATCCATAAATATAGCCTAATTTATTTATTTAAATTGACTGATTTCCTTATATGATCTGTAACTATTTTTGTTCAGTGTAATTAGTGACCTTAATTCAATTAATCAAGTACAAAGGAGGAGCAAAAAACCCACAGACCTCCGTGGAATGAGTTTTACGTGCTGTAGGGTTTAGCTTGGAGACTAAGGTAGACATCACTGCTGCGGTGAAGGCAAATCCACCCCCAAAAAAGAACGGTAAGTTAGTTGGACCCTTGAGAAGAAGTGAGCTGCAGGTGCTGAATGCTTGGCGATATAGTTGAGGTAGTACAGGCATACGGACGAGATACCCACGGAGTGAACCAACCTTAGAGCACAGCAGAGCAAGCAGAAGCGACGGTGGCAAGGAAAAAAACTCCCTTGAAGGGGAGCCAATCGTCTTTTTGGCTGGTTCAGTCAGACACTCGTCCCTCCATGGAAGGAGTTTGACAAGTGCTTAACACCACTACAACTCACTTCTCCCGTAGTGTAACAACCATGAACTGTATTTGCTCACAACAGCTGCACACACGGAGAGAGACTAAGGTGAGATGGCGAGGAAGTGTGTGTAGGAATTCCTTCATGCTGGATTGCCTCACAGAATATCAAAAGTGAGATGGATATAGCACTGGGAGCGAGACGAGCGAGAGCCGCTGACCAGGGAGGCAGATTTAATCCTCAGGTGATTATAGCCAGGCCTGGGCCCTGCGGCATCATTGGAATGGGCATACACTGCCCCCTCCAGCCTCACTCCATCCTCCTTTGATTCCCTCTCCCACACTCAAGATCGACTTAACCACCCCTTCTGCTGAGTTAATAAGGAGAACAACCCAGGGTTACACGATCCCCAAGATGGCACAGGGCTGGCACGGCTATAAGACAGAGGTGTGGATAAAACATATCTCCCCTCTGCCATCCTTCCATCACGCTCCGCAGGGCGGGAGAGAAGTGCAGTCTCTGAGGACCCTGATGAGTGGTGACATAGACAGCGCGGACGCCACGCGGTGAGGATGCTAGGTGGTGGAGCGTGAACTGATCCACTGGGCTAATATCGATATAATGATGGTGCTAATGATACTTGCATGGGGCTGAATGTCACTGTGTTTTGGGATCAGTGGAGGATGGACATCTCCACCTCCGCTCCACCGAGACAGAGATGTGAGTCACTCTTCGCATAGGAGCACACAGAGGGAGAA
Source organism: Oncorhynchus kisutch (assembly GCF_002021735.2). Taxonomy (NCBI): domain Eukaryota; kingdom Metazoa; phylum Chordata; class Actinopteri; order Salmoniformes; family Salmonidae; genus Oncorhynchus; species Oncorhynchus kisutch. The sequence continues at coordinate 27,250,483 of NC_034198.2, read as the reverse complement.
TAAAAAGTAGAAATCCACAGGATAAATATAAATATATGGTTTAGAATGTGCATGTAAAGAAAATGGACTTGAGAGAGGAAAAGATAGCATGTGCTAGAGGGAAACAGGAGAAACTGTGAGATATATGTGCCTGTCTCAAATATACTGTATTCAGTATATACTGTATTCAGTATATTTATAATAGAGGAATTGATACATTTGTCAGTATGGCTTTGCTGGGCCTTGGGCAAGGGGGAGTTACTGTACAAATGCCTTTGCCATGAGGATCCTCACAAAGATATCACACCCACAGCACTTTATTTTAAAAAAATAATTAAAAAAATTGGGGGGGGGGGGGGGTAGATCAGCTTTCATATTGCAGATAGATTGTAGCTTCCATCAATGTAATTGTCTGCATCATTTCCAATCCCACATATATATATTTTATTTTTATTTCATAGTATCCAATTGTTTTCAGTAGTTACTATCTTGTCTCATCGCTACAACTCCCCTACGGGCTCGGGATAGACAAAGGTCGAGAGTCATGAGTCCTCTGAAACACAACCCAACTGCACTGCTTCTTAACACAGCGCGCATCCAACCCGGAAGCCAGCCGCACCAATGTGTCAGAGGAAACACCGTGCACCTAGCGGCCTGGTCAGCGTGCACTGCGCCCGGCCTGCCACAGGAGTCGCTAGTGCGCGATGAGGCAAGGATATCCCTACCGGCCAAACCCTCCCTAACCTGGACGACGCGCCACCCGGGAGGCCCTCATATCAATTTTTTGTACATTTATATATCTACTCATTCTAGGGATTTTCTTTATTTTGATCATTTTCTACATTGTAGAATAATAGTGAAGATATCAAAACTACGCCATCCCATCTGGTTGCGCTGAGTGGGACTATCACTTGTTTTTCAACAGGACAATGATCCAACACACCTCCAGGCTGTGTACGGGCTATTTGCTGCATCAGATGACCTGGCCTCCACAATCACCCAACCTCAACCAAGTTGAGATGGTTTGGGATGAGTTGGACCGCAGAGTGAAGGAAAAGCAGTCAACAAGTGCACAGCATATGTGGGAACTCCTTCAAGACGGTTGGAAAAGCATTCCAGCTGAAGCAGGTTGAGAGAATGCCAACAGTGTGCAAAGCTGTCATCAAGGCAAAGGGAGGCTACTTTGAAGAATCTCAAATATAACATATATTTTGATTTGTTTTACACTTTTTTGGTTACTACATGATTCCATATGTGTTATTTCATAGGTTTGATGTCTTCACTATTATTCTAGAATGTAGAAAATTGTAAAAAAAGAAAGAAAAACCCTAGAATGAGTAGGTGTTTCTGATCTTTTGACTGGTACTATATATATTTATCTTTAAAAAAATATGTTTTCCTTTATTATTTTCCACTAACCCAACCTCCCCTAATTGGACTGAACTAATGAACAACAACCATATATTTCTAACTGTGCTGTTTCACAAAAGCTCTGAAACTATATACATTTTACGCACACAGTATATTTTAAAATTGTCATCTTGTTGTTATTAGTCCCATCCTTCCCTTCAGCTCAATTAATCTCCTCCCATCTATCTCTTAACACCATTCATATTGGATTTCTATTTGCCATATATTTTTCAACTGTGCTGTGATGCTTCACAAAAGTTCTGAACCTTTCTATTCTCATAGTTTCTACAGATTAGAAATTAAAGATAAACATTTTTGCTAAAAGTATTATAATATTATTGATCGATTGACTACAACTTTTCAAATCACCCAGTATTGCTATCTGCAGCGTTAGCTCCAGGTAAATGTTACAATTATTCTGCCATTCCTGGACCTGTGAACAAAAACAAGCTACATATGGACAGTACCAAAATAAATGATCTAATGACTCTGTCTCTTCACAGCAAAATCTGCAGAGCTGGGATGGTTGTATCCCCCATGTATATAACATTCTATTGGTTGCAAGAATGTTGTATAACAATTTAAATTGAAAAATTCAACATTTTGAATCCGGTGTCATTTTGCATATAGTTCATAAACCAAGTGCCATGGAATCTGTACATTGAAAATCTCTTCCCAACTATATAAAGAAAAACTTCCTAACTAATCTATATGGCACAGCTGCATTTTTTGGTCCACCCACAGCACTTGTTACAATCTCAATTTCCACAATCACCATAGAAAAACAAGAATACTGACGGTACCCCAATAATGTCTCATAGGACACATAAATGCACTCACTCACGCACACACACACACACACACACACACACACACACACACACACACACACACACACACACACACACTCTGCTTGTAGTGTCTGATTTGCCACCAGCTCAACCTGCGATCTTCACATATGTGACACTTGAGCTCTCTGGGGTTTGAGGATAACAACTGTCCTCACACTGGGGAAAGTTCTCCTGCTGCCTTCACATTCACACTTCCTGATGCAGATGGACAGCAACCACTCCTTAGGGAGACACACTTCTCTCTTTCCATTTCTGTTTGTGCTCCATGTCTCTCTCCCTCCTTCCTTCCATCTCTCCATATCTCCATCTCCCTCTCTTGGGGGTGGGGGGGGACACGGTGCGGGGGTGACATTGAGTCATGTGATATAGTAGTGTCAAGGTTTGGTCTCGAGGGGATGGTGTGATGGTGGATGGATACTCTCAGACACCTGCCACCACCAGGCAGGAAAGCGCTGGCGTAGGCACAGGACAGAAACAGGGGCGCTGAATCCTTCTGGATATAACCGACAAGCAGCAGAGTGCTGGGACCTCACCTGAACAGGAGAGCCTGTCAACACATACTTTAGGTCACTTAGAGGGTAGTGCTCCATCTACCTGTGTTTTAGCACAGTTCACGCTGCACTACACAGATGAGAAAACATCCGGTCCTGGGCAGGAGGGAAAGGGGTTTGTTTATATGAATCGACTGGCCCAGGTTATCAATTAGGGGACAGCCGGGCAAAAGTAAGACTAAGGGCAAAACTCTTTTAGAAAATAAAATAAAATAATCAGTAAATAATGGATAATATTGATGAATTATAGATCACTTACACAAATGCATTCATGCTGTGGAAAAATAGAACAGGCCTTTCCCAAGTTCATTCAGCGAAAAGAAAGAAAGAGGAGGAGAGTAGAGTGGGGGCTTTGCTCTGTGGTGCCCTCCCTCCTTCATTATTCAGTGACCTTGAGATATCCTCCTTCTCCCCCTCTGCATCATACTTTTAGCTCACATGGCCCTTTGGACCCTGGAGCCTGCCTGGCATGTTCACTTTGGAGCCGTTGCACACGCTCATTCGTCGTTCTGAAGCAGGAGAAGGGCAGGTGGTGGTGGCAGCAATCAATTCTTAAGCAGGCCAGTAAAAACACGAGTAAATAGAGAGATGCTCCTACAGGACAGGATGAGCTACTACTTCAGTCCCACAGTTACAGATGTATGATCTTTACCCTTGTGTAGTCTTAACATTCAAATCAAATCAAATCAAATTTTATTTGTCACATACACATGCTTAGCAGATGTTAATGCAAGTGTAGCGAAATGCTTGTGCTTCTAGTTCCGACAATGCAGTAATAACCAACAAGTAATCTAACTAACAAATCCAAAACTACTGTCTTATACACACAAGTGTAGGGGGATAAAGAATATGTACATAAAGATATATGAATGAGTGATGGTACAGAGCGGCATAGGAAAGATACAGTAGATGGTATCGAGTACAGTATATACATATGAGATGAGTATGTAAACAAAGTGGCATAGTTAAAGTGGCTAGTGATACATGTATTACATAAAGATGCAGTAGATGATATAGAGGACAGTATATACGTATACATATGAGATTAATAATGTAGGGTATGTAAACATTATATTAGGTAGCATTGTTTAAAGTGGCTAGTGATATATTTTACATAATTTCCCATCAATTCCCATTATTAAAGTGGCTGGAGTTGAGTCAGTGTGTTGGCAGCAGCCACTCAATGTTAGTGGTGGCTGTTTAACAGTCTGATGGCCTTGAGATAGAAGCTGTTTTTCAGTCTCTCGGTCCCAGCTTTGATGCACCTGTACTGACCTCGCCTTCTGGATGATAGCGGGATGAACAGGCAGTGGCTCGGGTGGTTGTTGTCCTTGATGATCTTTATGGCCTTCCTGTAACATCGGGTGGTGTAGGTGTCCTGGAGGGCATTCTGTATACTCCCCTTGTCCTAAGTGTCAAAAATGCCCCGCCTTCACTAAACCCCTAAAATAAAGCAGCTTAATAGAATGTTAAACCCCAAATCTTTTTTTGCATGAAGAAACAACCTGTTATTCATCACAAACTTTGTGAATATCTGGGTTTTCCCACTTCACAATGCAGAAAGACTGCATTCAATCAGTGGGGACACCACTCATTTTTATTACAACACACCTGTCGTAATGGTTTTCTTTACTAAAGTAGAGTTTTATTATTATTGTTATTGCTAAAGGTATAGGTGTAATCATACATTTTTTAGCATGAGATAGCACTTGTATCGCCTGTATCACATTTTATTGAAGGGAAACAATGTCTTGAACGTTTTTGGCAACATAGTGATATATTCTTATGTACTGTACAATGAGGAACTAAACTACAAAATACTAGTCTTCTCCCATTTTTTTACCATTGCCCTCACCCACAAGGTATATAAACAACAACAATAAATAAGAATAAAATAAGATAATAGATACAAAACAAAAACATGAAGAACATAAATCGATCAACTCTGATTAGCACATGTAGGACAGTATGCAAGTGTGTGTGCATGGACTTTGCAGATGTATTTCTCACATGTGCAGCACATAGTGTTTGTTACAGTCCTTCTTTGGGGGGCAGAATTGGAATCTCCTCCTCTTGCCTGCACCAGCTGCAGCCTCGGGTGGATCAAGATTCAGCCCCTGAACAGCTTTCACAAGCACTGCAGAGGCTGCTGTACGGGGGAGGCGCTCCCTTTCCCAGCTGTTCCAGGAACACCCTCCTCTTGTTCCACTTATCAGGCATCCAGGTAGGGTTGATATTGTTACATATCACAAAGGCATTGTATGAGGGCACGTCAATGATGTTATGGAAGATGACCAGGGCCAGCGGGCAGTCATCCTCCTGCAGCTGTAAGTTCAAATCACCTTGTCCAGGTTGTCCACTCCTCCTCTGTTGTGGTTGTAGTCCAGGATGACGGCTGACTTCCTGTCCTCACGATATCAGTCGTTTTGTGCAGTGTGCTCAGGAGGACCACGTTCTTGTTCCTCTTTGGGAGGTAAGAAACTCATCAAACTTTGATGAGAAGGCCTCTCCACCCTTGTTGCGTGGAGTGCAGGGGGGAGCTCATAAGTTCATAAGAGGTGAAGAAATTGTCACACGTGACATTGTGCCCCTTCAGTCCATCGGTCACATCAAGCACAACCCGCATCCCCTGGTTCTTCTCCGGGCCTCCACCGGTCGGCTTCCCTGTGTAGACTGGCATCTTCCATGCGTAGCTGGATTGTGTATCACATGCTGGGCATATACTGCCGGAAAGGACAGCGACCTTTTGACAAAAGAGATTACTATCAGTAATTAGTATCAGTGTCACAGAAAATAATCACATAAATCAATGATATTACAGCAATACATAATAAAATGAACAGTGAAAATCACTTACATTACAGATATGAAAATAAAGATGCTCATCCACTGTTACTTCCACTGTTACTTCAGGCCCAGGGTTGTAGAGGTATGGCTCCACCCACTTCTCCCAGAACTTTCTTATGACCGTCAGATGCTCCACCCACTTCTCCCAGACCTCTCTTATGGCCGCCAGTTTGTCTCTCACACATCTTGCAGGTCTTGACTCACAATTACCAAGTCATGTCATTCTTGAGAAAGTGAGAAAGACTTTCAGTGGCATTGTGGCACAGAAAATCACCCTTTCACTCTCTGCATCCCAGAGACTACATGTAGCCTCGTCTTGGGACATATACACACCCGCTAAGATTAGCAGCCCTGTGTAGGCATGCAGGTCAATCTCATCCATCCTTTTCCAGTTGTCTCCATATTTACGGAAACTCTCCAAATTTGTCATCTCCAGGATGATTTATTCGATGGCTAGTGTGATGAACATGTAGAATGATGAGGCGATGTCCTGGGCATGGGCAACTGCATGTCTTGTGGGCCCTGAGGTCATCCTTATGACATTTTGTGCTGCCATTATTCCCTGGTTGTCATATGGTGACAGGGACCATGTTATTTTGCTGTTCTTTGACAAAAATGTCTCTCTTTCAGCTTTGGGGATTTCTTCTTCATCTAAAATTGATGCATCGTGCTCTGGGTTGTATTCTTCAGATACCTCCTCCTCTTCTAAATCATTGTTCCCTTGTTCCTCCTGGACATCTGAAAAAATCAGATCTACGACCTGTTGGGCATTGTCTGAAATGTTGTTTATTTTGTCTGAAATAGTTTTTATTTTGTATGTGAACTTGAGTCATGTGTGGGATCGTAAGAGAGGAGATGCTGCACATGCACAAGAATGTTTTAGTTTTGTCTGAGTTCAATCAGTAGCACACAATCTTAATTTCTCATTGTGTGTGTGTGTGTGTGTGTCTTTGTTGTTTTGTGGTGTGTAAATTATTTTATAACTGCTGGGTCAAAAAGGACCATAAGACAATCTTTGTACCCTGCTGGTGTACAGCTTTCATGGAAATATGAACAAAAGCGATGTTTCACTTTTTCTAATGTTGGGATCACTCTAGAAAAAGTCATACAATTTCAAGTTAAAAACATATAATTTAGGGGGTTTTCTCTGCTGTTAAACATAGTGGCGGGTCATTTTTTACCCTTAAGACAACACAAGGGTTAATTTGAGCCATTTTGCTGCAGCAGGAAACAATGCTGCAGCAACAGGAAATGTGAATTATTATGTGGATCATAATTAATGGACATTTTTGTAGGGTTTGATACATTTCTGTGTGAAAGGAAAATCAAGTCTGAAATATTACAATCTTCAGAAGCCTTTTAAAACCTCAAATACACTACAAGTGTTACATTTCCTGCATTGCAGCAAAGTTCTCCTGCAACAGGGTGATCATATTAAGATCCTACATCTGTAGCACCTTACTGGTGAACTAACATTAATAACATCATCTATTATGGTTCTGCCAAAATCTTTCCATCCCCCTGTCTGTGGTACAGTAGCTGCCTGTCATGCTTACTGCCATCAGACAGGAAGACAGTTTCAAGAGACGAGAGAGAAAAAGCTCCCTCGCACATACTGTACTGTTCTCACCCGCCAGTTAAATCTTTAATGCATGATCAGGAGGAATATTTTCTTTGGCTAAATTATAAAAGAGTGAGGCGGTGTGATCTAGGAGAGACAAGGAAGCCGGTGGTGTATGTTTGAGGCTGTTCTCTGTTATCTCACAGTACAGCACTGATAGGGGATACACAGGGAATACGGCAAAACACAGTGAGCATAAACAAACTGAAGAACAGGAGCTTCACTTATCCTGGGGGAAAGATGTGCTCTAGTTGCTCGAGGGGAAATACAGGCAGCTCAAATGTTCTAATATGCTCATGTCACCACATGGCACACAGCAGCATCACTTACACTCACTGGGCCATTAGGAAACACATTCATCATTCAAAAGAGTTCAATTTCCCTCTACGACTAGACCTGTCCATGGTGTGACTCTGGTTTAATCCCTCTCAAGACAAGGCATGGTGACTAAGGCTGTGTGTTGGTTGGTATTTGTGCCATCAGTTTGAGCTGCCTCACCATGCCTTGCCAAAGCGCCCTCCCCCTCTTCCCCCTGGCCCTCTCTGGGTGGGCAGACGGGTGGGTCTAGACGGGCAGAGGCTCAGACAGAGAGAGGACAGCTCCAGCAGGGGTGGACGTGCCTGGCAGGCAGAGCCTGTTTACTGTCACCTGTCAATTGGGTAACACCATGCGAGGTGGCATGCCATACAGCATGGGGTGGGGGGAGATGGGGGCTGTGACTACCGGGGGCAAATGTCACCCTGGTGAGCCGGGGAAGGCATGGCACACGTCAACCTCACCGGACCTCCACCGGCTCTGACGCTCCACAGCGACCCACAGGGCGTCGGCCCACGCCTGCCAACACACCACCTGGGTGACCTTTACCCAACTTGATCCCTAGTAGAAGCCAATTAGCCTCTGCTCACAGCCCCATGGTAAACATGCCACTTTAAAAACAAACAGCAGCAGCTTGCGGCTGACGTCTGACAGGTTGAGCATTTACCACTGAGGGGGTATTGTGGTAAGTCGTATCGGTAATGACAATCTGACTTGAGAATGCTCTATGCTGTTGACACATATTTTCTATGTAGAGGGCTCCAATGCATAGCCTCATTGACCGCATCCCCGCTTATAAATATCTGGAACACAGGAGGCTGCTGAGGGGAGGACGGCTCATAATAATGGCTGGAATGGCGCGAATGAAACGGCATTTAACACATGGAAACCAGGTGTTTGACGTATTTGACCATTCCACTCATTCCTCTCCAGCCATTACCATGAGCCCGTCCTCTCCAATTAAGGTGCCACCAACCTCCTGTGATCTGGATTGATGAAAAGCTATCTTTCAAAAAGCCTGATGAGTTAGTTAATAAATTAAGAATTCAAATAAGCTTCTTCTATAGGAACAGGTTGTCTTGCGTTAAATATAGCAGAAAACAAATCATTCAGACAACATTCATTCTGGTTACTGACTATGGTGATCAAATAATTTCAAATGTTATTGATCACATACACATATCTAGCAGATGTTATTGCTGGTGTGGCAAAATGCTTGTGTTCTTTACTCCAACAGTGCATTAGTATCTAACAGTTCACAACAATACACACCAATTTCAAAGTAAAAGAAAGGAATTAGGAAATATATAAATATTAGGATGAGCAATGTTGGAGTGGCATTGAGTAGAATACAGTATATACATGTGAAATGAGTAAAACAGTATGTAAACATTATTCAAGTGACCAGTGTTCCATTATTAAAGTGACCAGTGATTCCATGTCTATGTATATAGGGCAGCAGCCTTTAAGGTGCAGGTCGAGTAACTAGGTGGTAGTCGGCAAGTGATGGCTATTTAAGAGTCTGATGGCCTTGAGATAGAAGCTGTTTTTCAGTCTCTCAGTCCCAGCTTTGTTGCACCTGTACTGACCTCACCTTCTGGATGATAGTGGGGTGAACAGGCCATGGTTTGGGTGGTTGACGTCCTTGATTATCTTTTTGGCCTTCCTGTGACATCGGGTGCTGTTGGTGTCCTGGAGGGCAGTCAGTGTGCCCCTGGTGATGTGTTGATCTCATCTACATGAATGCAGCTGTATTGAAGAAATTGACATTCAGTTTATCAAAGCACATTGCGCTTTATTTCAGGTGATAGGTTCAGAACACATCATTGCATTTTGTATCTGAAAGTAAGCGGGCCCTCTTTGAAGTCTCATAGATGCATTGCGCTCTTTTTGTCTATAAAGGCCTCTTGCATAAACTTTCGCCATACCTTACCTCATTGTTAACCTTCAGACGTATAAGTTTCCAGACCCGGACTCAGGGATGGCTGACCCTGGAGATCCCTTCAATCACCACCCAGTTAGGTAAATCTGCTTTTTGTTTTTTTTGCGCCTCATGTGGAATGATCTCCATAACTCTTTAAAGATTGTGGAGTCGGTGCCTTTAGGGCAATTCAGGCAGATGCCTTTCTACTAATGAATGCGTTTGTTTCACATGATTGTGTTTTGCTTTCATGTTTCGTGTTTGCTTTTCATGTATTGTGTAATTGATCTGTATTGTTAAACCTTTATTTTGACAGGGAAGTAATCCTGAGACTAGGGTCTCTTTTTCAGATGAGCCCTGCATAAATACATCAAACACATATACAACATACAATATACAAAATTACAAAACATATTAAGACGAACAGACACATTTCTCAACATATTGGTCTCTGATCATTTCTCTGAATTGACCAAGGGGGACCAGATCATCTCCTTTCAGATATCTATGTGAGATCTTCCACATAAAGTCAGAGCAGCTTTATCCAACCATACTGAACAACTCAAAATGCAACAATTTCAAAGATTTTACTGGTTACAGTTACAGTTCATAAATCAGTCAATTGAAATAAGTGAATTAGGCCCGAATCTATGAATTTCACATGACTGGGAATACAGATATGCATCAAATCAAATCACATTTATTTATATAGCCCTTCGTACATCAGCTGATATCTCAAAGTGCTGTACAGAAACCCAGCCTAAAACCCCAAACAGCAAGCAATGCTGGTGTAGAAGCACGGTGGCTAGGAAAAACTCGGAAAAACTCCCTAGAAAGACAGGAGGGTATGATATATGCATCAGATATGCATCTGTTGGTCACAGATACAGTGGGCAAAAAAGTATTTAGTCAGCCACCAATTGTGCATGTTCTCCCACTTAAAAAGATGAAAGAGGCCTGTAATTTTCATCATAGGTACACTTCAACTATGACAGACAAAATGAGAATTGTAGAATTTTTTATGAATTTATTTGCAAATTATGGTGGAAAATAAGTATTCAAAGAGGCCTCCAGTGTTATCCAAGCCTGTGACTGTGTTTGGTCATTTGTAAGTGTACATTTAATTAATGATGATTGATACTGTTTCTGCATGAGTGCATTGTAAATAAACATAAGAGAATGCTGCTCTCTCCTTACATACAAAGAGGCCCAACCCACTTTTTGATACAAAACACAATTGTGAGTTCTATAACCATCACCAGTAATAAACCTAAGGGCACAATTGAAAACAGCATCTAGTTATGTGTAGATTCTGCTGCACGCATAAAGATAAAATAGACCTAAATGTGGCCTGGACAATTTCCTTCCTATTAACAAAAGTCAGACACGCCTTGTTTCTGTAAACGAAACCAACCTTGAACTTCAACTTCTTCACCAGCTCAGTGACATGTTTTTTAAATGACAGTTTGTCATCAAGCCAGATACTAAGATATTTGTAGGAAGGAACTCGCTCAATTTCTGTACCGTTCAAACAAGTCATTGCAAATGATTTTGTATAGATATTTATAGTGTAATTATTGTTTATTGATGTGTTCATATGCAGGGCTCATCTACAAAAGAGATTGTGGTTTCCACATGACTCCCTGACTATACAAAGGTTAAATAAAACTAGGGGAGGGTTGTTAGAGCAAGATTTTCAACATGTATTACTTTAATAAATATTATTATTTGAGGCCATTTTTACACAAGGAACAATAACTTTTGTTTACAATTGTAATTTAGGAATTGTAACTTGCCATTGTTGACTGCCAACCTTGTAGTTTGGTCTCACTGTAGGGCCTCTGTCTTATCACTCACCTCACCCAATTCTATGGGGCAAGAGCGTCCCCAACTGGAGTTCCCTGGAAATGCGACAGTAGGTTATATTCGTCAAGCTGTCCACTCAAAAAAAAAGCTTCAGACTGTAACCAGTGCCTGCAACTTGGTTCAGGTTATCAGTCAACCTACCATGGTACATACAAACAGAACAGGAACTAAATCATCCACTTGTATTGACCCCATCATAACTAATGCTGCAGAAATCTGCTCTAAAGCAGTATCCACGCCCATCGGATGTAATGATCATAATATAATAGACATATCTAGGAAAATTCCAAAGTTCCAAAGACTGGACCTAAAATAGTATATAAGCAATCATACAAGAGGTTTTTACAATCAAATCAAGCTTTATTTATACAGCACATTTCAGACATGGAATGCGACGCAATGAGCTTCACAAGAAAAAACAAATAAAAAATGATTTCTATGTTGAAGATATGAAAAATATTTGTTGGTCTGATGTCTGTATTGTGGAACATCCTGACACTGCACTTGAAGCATTTAGGAAATTGCTTCTTCCAGTTACTGACAAGCATGCGATTGGCCCATAAAGAAACTGACTGTTAAAACTTCCAAATCCCCATGGAGAGATGATGAATAGAAAAACTTTGTCTTATTAGAATGACCAATAAGTCTGGCAACACAGTAAATTGGCAAACATACAGTCAATTGAGAAATCACATAACTAAACTAAACAAAAAGAAGAAGAAACTATACTATGGAACAAAGATAAATTATATAAAGAATTATAGTAAAAAGCTCTGGAGTACCTTAAATGAAATTCTAGGGAGAAAAGCTAATTCAGCTCCATCTTTCACTGAGGCGAATGGCTCATTCATAACAAAACCTTTTGATGATGCCAACCACTTTACTACTTTTTTGTTGACAAGATTAGCAAACTTAGGCATGACATGCAAACAACAAATGCTGAGCCTTCATATTCATGTATAACGGACCAAATAATGATAGGCAAGCACTGCTTGGAATTCCGCAAAGTTTGTGTGGAAGAGGTGAAAAACTGATTGCTATCTATAAATAAGGACAAACTACCTGGAACCGACAACCTGGATGGTAAATTGCTGAGGTTGGTAGGGGAATACATTGCGTCTCCTATTTGCCACATCTTCAATCCAAGTCTAGAAGACGGAGTGTGCCCTGAGGTCTGGATGGAGGCAAATGTAATTCCACTGCCCAAGAATAGCAGAGCACCTTTTAATGGTTCAAACAGCAGATAAATCAGTCTGTTACCGGAGCTTAATTAACTTTTGGGAAAAATCGTGTTCGACCAAATAAATTTGATTTTACAGAAAACAATTTAACAACAGACTTTCAGCATGCTTATAGGGAAGGGCACTCAACATGCTATGCATGCTCAACACTTACACAATGATTGGCTGAAATAAATTGATAATAAGAAGATTGTGGAAGCTGTTTTGGTAGACTTCAGTGCAGCCTTTGATATCATTAATTATAACTTATTGCTGACAAAACGTAGGTCTTATGGATTAACACCCTCATGAATGTACAGTTACCTATCAAATAGAACACAGAGGGTTTTCTTTAATGGAAGCCTCTGTAATGCAAATTCGGTTGAGTGTGGTGTACCGCAGGGCAGACGGCTTGGACCATTATTATTTTCTGTGTTTACTAATGACCTTCCACTGACCTTTAATAAAGCCTGTGTGCAACAGTCAAATAAATAACTGATACCCTTAACATAGATCTCCAGTCAGTTTTAGAATGGGAAATTAGCAATAGGCTGGTGCTAAATATCAAAAAAAATTAATGCATAATTTTTGAAACAAATCACTCGCTGAACCCTAAACCTCATCTGGATCTATTTTTTAATAATGTGGCTATTGAGCAAGTTGAAGACTAAACTGCTGGGTGTCACCCTAGATAGCAAGCTATCATGGTCAAAACATATAGACTCAATGGTTACTAAAATGGGAAGAGGTCTGTCCATGATAAGGTGTTGCTCTGCTTTTTTGATATCTCAGTCAGCCATATAGGTGCTACAGGCCATAGTTTTGTCGCACCTGGACTACTGTCCAGTTGTGTTGTCAGGTGCGGCAAAGAAGGACATAGTTGGTCCAAAACAGAGCAGCACGTATTGCACTTAGATGTACATGGAGGGCGAATGTCAATGACATGCATGTCAATCTCTCCGGGCTCAGTTGAGGTGCGAGGTGTTGAAGGTACCGAACTGTCTGTTCAAGCATTTAGCACACAGTTCGGACACTCATCGGTATCACACATGACAAGCAACCAGAGATCTCTTCACAGTACCCATGGCCAGAACAGAGGCTGGGAAACACATAGTATTAAATAGAGCCATGACCAAATGGAACTCTGTCACCCCACCCAAGTGGATGAAAAAAAATCATACTTCAGTAACATATTTTACATTTAATGTATTTATGTCAATTTTATTTGTATTTTATTAGCATGAAGTATATTAAATACATTTACAATTATTAAAATGATCTAAATTGGGACACTTTTTATTTACTTAAGTATATTCTTAGTATATATAAAATATATATTTTTATGTATATTTCTCATAAATTAGAAATATTGTATACTAAAATGGTATTTGAATTAGAATTCCTGTATTTTCTTTACAAAAAAAGTGTATTTATAATGTGTTTCAAGTATACTTTTAGCTATAAAACAAAGAGTCGCACACTCCATATACACTTATGTATAAACTCCCAGTTTTCACTGAGCAAAAATATAAACAACATGTAAAGTGTTGGTCCCATGTTTCATGAGCTGAAATAAAATATCTCAGAAATGCTCTATACGCACAATGAGCTTATTTCACACACATTTGTTTTTATCCCAGTTAGGGAGCATTTCTTCTATGCCAAGATAATCCATCCACCTGATAAGTGTGGCATACCAAGAAGCTGATTAAACAGCATGATCATTACACAGGTGTACCTTGTGCTGGGGACAAAAAAAAGGCTACTCTAAAATGTGCCATTTTGTCACGCAACACAATGCCACAGATGTCTCAAGTTTTGAGGGGCCATGCAATTGGCATGCTGACTGCACTAATGTCCACCAGCGCTGTTGTCAGATAATTGAATGTTAATTTCTCTACAATACGAGAAATGAACCAATGTCATTTTAGAGAATTTGGTAGTATGTCTAACCGGCCTCCCAACCGCAGACCACGTTCATGGCATCGTGTGGGCGAGCAGTTTGCTGATGTCAACATTGTGAACAGAGTGCCCCAAGGTGGCGGTGAGGTTATGGGCAGACATAAGCTACGGACAACGAACACAATTGCTTTTTATTAATGGCAATTTGAATGCACAGAGATACCGTGACAAGATCCTGAGGCCCATTTTTGTGCCATTCATCCGTCTCCTTCATCTCATGTTTCAGCATGATAGTGCACAGGCCCATGTTGCAAGGATCTGTACACAATTCCTGGAAGTTGAAAATGGCCCAGTTCTGCATACTCATCAGACATGTCACCTATTGAGCACGTTTGGGGCGCCAGGTAGACTAGTGGTTGGAGCGTTGGGCCAGTAACTGAAAGGTTGCTGGATTGAATCCCAGAGCTGACAAGGAAAAATGTGTCGTTCTGCCCCTGAACAAGGCAGTTAACCCACTGTTCCCTGGTAGGCTGTCGTTGTAAATAAGAATTCGTTCTTTAACTGACTTGTCTGGTTAAATAAAAACATTTGGGTATGCTCTGGATCGACGTGTGTTCCAGTTCCCGTTAATATCCTTTAACTTCTCACAGCCATGAGTGGGACAACATGCCACAATCAACAACTCTATGCGAAGGAGATGCGTTGTGCTGCATGAGACAAAATGGTGGTCAAACCAGAGACCGACTGGTTTTCTGATCTATATCCCTACTTGTTTTTTTTGTTTTTTTTTTAACTATCTGTGACCAACAGATGCATATCTGTATTCCCAGTCATGCGAAATCCATAGGGGCCTAATTGATTAATTTCAATCGACTGATTAACTTCTATTAACTGTAACTCGGTAAAGTCTTTAAATTATTGCATTTATATTTTTGTTCAGTATACATTCAGGACTAGACTAAGACGCTTCGTGCTTGTGCTCATGTAACGAAACGGAGGTGAATAACTGTATCGTTGGGGTGTTGCCGTATAATAAATCCAGAAAATGCAATGTAAGATAGAAAATAGGCAAGTAATGGTCATAATATGTACATTTACACATGTCTATCATGTAAAATTATAACACTTCTCTGATTGGTTAAAACTGGGGGAATAATATAACCCGACAATAAGCAAAAACCCCTCTACTGATCTCTTGTTCTCGACCGTTAGCCTTTGAACCCGTCACGTGGTGCGGATGCCCTTCCATTCCTCGCACTTTAGGTTAAACATGGCTGCGCTCTTGAGATCTGCACGACTTCTGAAATGTTCGCCATCGGGCTTTCTTCAAAGAACAGGGACGAACAGAAATGGACCGCAGCTCAGTCGACTGTACAGTGGAGCGATCGGTGGTAAAGGCTCCGGAGTCTGTTCAAGACAAATCGTCCCAGGCCCATACAGTGTACACAGGTAGCGTAATGCTGGCTAGCCGGTCCATGCTGGATTGGCATCCTACGGTTGTCATTGAGCTTCAATGACAGTCATAGTAATGTGCCTAAACACTAATATCACCTGTTATCATGAGAGCAAATGTATTGATGTGTGTGTATGTTATATACTGGTCTTAGCCTGTATTATTTAGTCAACAATCTAATATGTAACACAAATATGGCCTCCTTGCATAAGTCCTAATGACGTTCAATTCACATAGCTAATTATAACAAAATCATGTAACGTTTGCTAGCTATCTATGTTGTATGGGACGACTATTAACTAATTGTATTTAAACTAGTAACCCTGTTTCTGCACAATGAATATACAAAGAACTGATGGCTACAATCTGAGGGCTTGACGCCATCTTCTGCTCCGTTAAAATAACGTTAACTTTCCCGGGAGGGGTTCGATTATGTGATTTGAAGGAGTTGGTGACTACACTTAGGCCCACAGGCCTGTATAGGGTGATGAGTGCCTTTCGGATCAGGCAAGGAAGCAGGGGTGCTCAGGTCAAGGTCATTCTTGTGGCACCGTGGCCTTTAATGGGAGATCCAAAACGTTATCTTTGCTGTAAACCTTATAGCCTATTGCCATAAACCATATATAACCCATTGCCCGGTCTTCCCTCTGCTAGGTGTGTGTGGCCCTATGCAGGGGTACGTCACTACGCCATGGTTACAGAGCAGCGGGGGCCACCCACTGATGAGTCCAGTTTGGGTGTGCGATCTAAGCAGGCCCAGCAGTTTGACTGGGCCCTGGCAAAGCTTGACAGTTCAGTGAGGAGGACGGGACGCATCACCAAGACCTTGCTGCTGCGCATCTTCCACGACATCTGCCGGACAGGTAAATAGTTAACTTCTTGATGCACCCATCCAGTTAGCAGGATCATTTTTGTCAATATTCGCTGAATTGCAGAGCGCCAAATTCAATTACTAAAAATATTAAATTTTCATGAAATCACAAGTGCAATATAGCAAAACACCGCTTAGCTTGTTGTTAATCCACCTGGCTTGTCAGATTTCAAAAAAGCTTTTCGGCGAAAGCATACCAAGCGTTTATGTAAGGACATCTCTCAGTGCAGACAAAACATTACAAACAGCTAGCAGCCAAGTAGATTGGTCACGAAAGTCAGAAAAGCAATAAAATGAATCGCTTACCTGTGATGATCTTCGGATGTTTGCACTCACGAGACTCCCAGTTACACAATAAATGTTCCTTTTGTTCCATAAAGATTATTTTTATATCCAAAATACCTCCATTTGGTTGGCGCGTTATGTTCAGAATTCCACAGGTTCGAGCGGTCACGACGGGGTAGACAAATTCCAAATAGTATCCGTAAAGTTCGTAGAAACATGTCAAATGTTTTTTATAATCAATCCTCAGCTTGTTTTTACAATAAATAATCGATAATATTTCAACAAGACCGTAGCTTTTTCAATAAGAAAGAGGGAGAGAGAGAAAACGTCTGCTCCAAGCTGTCGCGCATGCAAAACGCTGCTGGCACCCAGCCATACAATGACACGATGTGATCTTTCTCGCTCATTTTTCAAAATAAAAGCCTGAAACTATGTCTAAAGACTGTTTACAACATGTGGAAGCAATAGGAAAAGGAATCTAGTTGATATCCCTTTAAATGGAGCGAAGGCAGGCAATGGAACAGAGAGCTTTCGGGAAAAACAGCACTTCCTGGTTGGATTTTCCTCAGGTTTTCGCCTGCAATATCAGTTCTGTTATACTCGCGGACAATATTTTGACAGTTTTGGAGACTTTAGAGTGTTTTCTATCCTAATCGGACAATTATATGCATATTCTAGATTCTGGGCCTGAGAAATAGGCAGTTTCATTTGGGTACGTTTTTCATCCAAACATCAAAATACTGCCCCTTACACTCAACAGGTTAAGCAACTTGACCACTTTCCTCCTTCCTTTGAGAATCTCAGACTAGCACCTCACTCCTTTTTTTGTTGAATTTTTTTCTTCTTCTACATCTTGACATGCTTACCCTCCAACTAACACATGGCTTGTACTTCTATATTTTTTTCTCTCTTTCTCAAGGCTACCCTAGTGGGAACCAGGCCCTGCTCCTCCTGCGGAGCTGTGGCTCTCTACTGCCTGAGATGCCCCTGGCGGAACGCACTGAGCTGGCCCACCGAATCTGGGACAAGCTACAGGAGCTGGGTATAAGGCTGCGGGCATAGAACCCAAACCCAGAGGGCATTATTGGGACAGGGCACTGGGGAAAAAAATATCAGTGGATGTAGGAGGGTCAGAAGACAATGAAAATGGAGGGTGGATGGAGGTCTTCCTACAGTGCTGTAGGAAAAAAAATGGGTTATTGAGATGACAAAGTTAATTGGTGACTAGTTTGTGGTCATGTTGGTGATTAGTAAATGTTCCTTTTTTTACTGTCAAGGTGCCTCATACGATGCCAGTCATTACAACGCACTGCTCAAGGTATACCTGCAGAACGAGTTCAAGTTCTCCCCCACAGAGTTCCTGGCCAAGATGGAGGCAGCCGGCGTGCAGCCCAACCGAGTGAGTAGATTCACTGCATCTTATCAATTATCTTGATATTCTTTATGACGTTTACGGGGGAAAATGAACTGGAACTTTTTCTTGCTTTTCTTTTTTAGCTGTCTTTCTTTGTATATTGTAACTTAGCACTTACATCATGATAAGATGGTCTTCGATATAGATGAAAGCTTGAGATGACAGCTCTCCTCCTGTTCAGGTGACCTTTCAGAGACTGATTGCAGCCTACTGCCATGATGGGGACATTGAGGGTGCCAGGTAAGACAGACTTTTACCAGTTTATTAAGACAGAGACTTGATATCGGAGTAATGTGAAGTGAAGGACTGTTTATTGAGTCCTCATCACACTCCCTTTCAGTACAATCCTGGGTTTCATGAAGAGCAAGGACCTGCCAATCACAGAGGCTGTTTTCAACTCCTTAGTGACAGGTCATGCACGTGCAGGGTGAGTGTCACATTTGAATCCTTGCTTGTGTTGTAGGTTATGTATTTATAATGCATGTCAATGATAAGTATAAATGTGCCCCTACCGCCTAATTCTTAATGTGTTTTGGTCTTGTTAGGTTGTAAATCTCAGAGTAAGAAGTTGACAGACACAGTATGAAAGCTCCAACCAAGTTTATTCACCCATTGGGTCAATACAGCTGCATAAGACAAAGATATGGTTCCACCAGTGATAGTATGTATATACCCCAATTTGGGTAGTCTCTCATCTAAACATAACTTCCTGCCTAGCAATAAAGATGTAAAGTGATACGGGCAATAAACTGTTCCTTCTCCCTTCATGTGACCTTACCTCGAACCCCCTTCCTCACTAATCCACATCTCTCCACCCTTATCAGTGCCTGCCAACATGTGATCATCTTCCTACTACAGATAACCATTAACTTCTGGTGTAGACCCTAGACCAGGGATTCCCAACTGGTGGGTCGCAACCCCTCCCCATGGGGGTGTAGGATGATTTTAAGGGGTCATGGGACTTTTGCAAGAATATAAAAAATGTAATTCATATTTAGAAAGGTAACCGCCGCACTGAAACTTTTATATTGAAAGAATACGGCCTCGCCGCATATTGTTGCTGACTTTCACAACGTTACCGCGACACTTTTGAGGAGCAGTTCCTTTTTAGTGCTGATTTGCATACCACTGCAAAGGCTGTCTTTAACACAATTGATATGCACCTGGGCTCCGAGGGACTGGTCTGGGATGGGTGTGACCACTGATAGGGCAGCTGCCATGACGGGATAGCACTCAGGAGTAGTAAAGCAGATCCTGGAGGAAGCACAGAGTGCAATGTGGAACCACTGCTTCCTACACAGGGAGGCATTGGCAGCGAAGGACATGGTGCCTGAGCTCCACGACACTATACAAGATGTGTGTCAACTATATCAAAAATAAAAGGTGTTTCCAGGCCTTCTGTGGGGAGTGGGCGCCTTGCAGAGGTCTGCTGGCTTTCCAGGAGTAAAGTGCCGGGTCGCTTTTATGAGCTTATTTTGGAAAATGCATTTATTTTTATGCGTTTATTTAGGAAAATAATTAATCTCTTCCTGAACATTTTGATTGTTAGGAATGGCTCACATAGGTTGCCCACCTGGCAGATATTTTTGATCATTCGAATTCGCTCAATGTGTCAATGCAAGGGAGGGGGCACAATCGATTTGAACAGAGAGACAAAGTGGATGCCTTCAAGATGAAGCTTACCGTTTGGGCAAATCATATTTTTAATGGGAGTATTGACATGTTTCCCAACGCCCACAATCTGATCAACAAAGCGCACGGTGACACACTGGGGGGGGGGGGGCGTTGAACAGCATCTTGTCAGGTTGCAGGGAAAATTGTGTGACTACTTCCCGAAGGAGAACATGAGACGACGTCTGGATACGGGGACCCCTTTCGAGTAGAGATGGGAAGCGTCACATTGCCCAGCAATGAAGAGGATCTGCTGGTGGAGCTGCCATTTGATAGCGGACTGAGCATGCGCGTCCTGGAAATGACTCTGCCACAGTTCTGGTGGGGCTTAGTGGGAGAGTATCCTGCTCTCGTCTGCCATGCAATCAGAATCATGCTACAGTTTAGCACTACCTATCTGTGTGAAAGTGTGTTCACTGCTATGGCCGTGCTGAAAACTAAAAGCAGAAATAAACTGGACAGCCAGCATGACCTCCGAGCTGCCCTGTCAACCCCAGACTTCAATAAATGTATCAAACTGAAGAAACACCCCCAGCTTTCCCACTGATAGGCCACACACAATAAATAAACAGGTTCATGAGTTATTGTTCACTAGGGTAATTATTATTAACTCATTCTGACATTCATATTACATGTTATTGAACTGGTTAAACTTACACCTTTCAAAAAAAAACTTTAAGGTTGTGAAACTATTCACATGGTAATGATGATTAAGAATTCCTAATGATTGTTTTTCTATTTGAACTGGTATGTGATACTGTTCATTAACATTATTGGACTGGTATGTGATACTGTTCATTAACATTATTGGACTGGTATGTGATACTGTTCATTAACATTATAGGACTGGTATGTGATACTGTTCATTAACATTATTGGACTGGTGTGTGATACTGTTCATTAACATTATTGGACTGGTGTGTGATACTGTTCATTAACATTATTGGACTGGTGTGTGATACTGTTCATTAACATTATTGGACTGGTGTGTGATACTGTTCATTAACATTATTGGACTGGTATGTGATACTGTTCATTAACATTATTGGACTGGTGTGTGATACTGTTCATTAACATTATTGGACTGGTATGTGATACTGTTCATTAACATTATTGGACTGGTGTGTGATACTGTTCATTAACATTATTGGACTGGTATGTGATACTGTTCATTAACATTATAGGACTGGTATGTGATACTGTTCATTAACATTATTGGACTGGTATGTGATACTGTTCATTAACATTATTGGACTGGTGTGTGATACTGTTCATTAACATTATTGGACTGGTGTGTGATACTGTTCATTAACATTATTGGACTGGTATGTGATACTGTTCATTAACATTATTGGACTGGTGTGTGATACTGTTCATTAACATTATTGGACTGGTATGTGATACTGTTCATTAACATTATAGGACTGGTATGTGATACTGTTCATTAACATTATTGGACTGGTTTTAATGTCGTGTTCTGAGTCTGATAATGTATTACACCCCACTCCTGAACGGTTCTCCTAATTAAAATGGCTTATTCTCTTGAATTTATGTTTTCTCAGTTAATATGGCTGTGTAATTACTTTCTTTAATACCATAATAGTAGGCCATTGAGACAGTCGATTTTGCAAGTGAAGAATGCAGCTGCAATACATTACAAAATGTAATATTGGGTCGCGGCTCAATTGTCATTGTCAAATTTGGATCCCCAGGCAAAACCTGTTGAGCACCACTGCCCTAGACTATGCCACCCCTCATGTCTCTAGTATAACTAGTGATTAACAAAATTGTCACGTTTGCAAATCTGAACCCATCAGTCTTATTGTGTTGACTTGTGTGTCTCTCGTGCCCATACAGTGACATGGAGAGTTCAGAGAGCATCCTGCAAGTCATGAAGGGGGCAGGCATCGAGCCGGGCCCTGACACATATGTGGCACTGCTCAACGCCTATGCAGAGAGAGGGGATATGGACAAGATCAAACAGGTGAGTGGACCATTGGGTTTGTGTGAGTGGATAAGATCTAGTAGGTAAGTGACACCTTGTAGTGTGCATGTCGGGGTTTCCATTAGCCAGTAATGGCCGGCTTTTTGTAAAAAATCAATTAAAAAAAATCGGTAAAGAAAATTGTAGCCTGACAATTATCCAGGAGAAGAAAAAATCATTTTGTGAAATAATGCTTTTTAGCCTATTCATTGATGGAAATAGATTTGACTGATCATGCTTATCGGTCTATAGGTTAATTTGCATAATTTAGTGGAATTAAATTGGCGCGTGTGTGGAGTATTTTCGTTATGTACAGTGCATTAGGAAAGTATTCAGACCCCTTGACTCGTTTCCACATTTTGTGACGTTGCAGCCTTATTCTAAAATTGATAGAAATCTTATCAATCCCCATTATGACAAGGCAAAACCTGTTTCTGGTGTTTTTTTTGTGCAAATGTATTAAAAATAAATAACAAATACCATATTTGCGTAATTACATATCTGGGGAAGGGTACCAAAAACATTCTGCAGCATTGACGGTCCCCAAGAACACAGTGGCCTCCATCATTCTTAAATGGAAGAAGTTGGGAACCATCAAGACTCTTCCTAGAGCTGCCACCCGGCCAAACTGAGCAATCGGGGGAGAAGGGCCCGGTCAGGGAGGTGACTAAGCACCCGATGGTCACTGACAGCGCTCAAGAGTCCCTCTGTGGAGAAGGGAGAACCTTCCAGAAGGACAACCATCTCTGCAGCACTCCACCAATCCGGTCTTTATGTTAGAGTTCCCAGACAGAAGCCACTCCTCAGTAAAAAGGCACAGCCTGCTTAGAGTTTTCCAAAAGGCACCTAAAGTCTCTCAGACCATGAGAAACAAGATTCTCTGGTCTGATGAAACCAAGCTTGAATTATTTGGCCTGAATGTCATTCTTCACGCCTGGAAGAAACCTGGCACCATCCCTACGGTGAAGTGTGGTGGCAGCATCATGCTGTGGGGATATTTTGAAGCGGTAGGGACTTGGAGACTAGTCAGCATTGAGGAAAAGATGAACAGAGCAAAGTACAGAGATCCTTGATGAGAATCTGCTCCAGAGCTCTCATGACCTCAGATTGGGGTGAAGGTTCACCTTCCAACAGGACAATGACCCTAAGCACACAGCAAAGACAACAGAGTGGCTTGGGGACAAGTCTCTGAATGTCCTTGAGTGGGCCAGCTAGAGCCTGGACTTGAACCCGATCGAACACATCTGGAGAGACCTGAAAATAGCTGTGCAGCGACACTGTGCTGCGATACTATCCAACTGACAGCTTGAGAGGATCTGCAGAGAAGAATGTGAGAACCTCCCCAAATACAGGTGTGCCAAGCTTGTAGCGTCATACCCAAGACGACTTGAGGCTGTAGTTGCTGCCAAAGGTGCTTCCACAAAGTACTGAGTAAAGGGTCTAAATTCTTATGTAAATGTGATATTTCAGTTTTTGCTTTGTCATTATGTGTGTAGATTGATTTTGGGGGGGGAGAAACGATTCAATCCATTTTAGAATGAGGCTTTCTGGACAACTGTCGGAAAGTCCGAGCTATAGAAAGAGGCCTGAGTTCTCGAGTTGGAATCCCGAGTTGGATGACCGTTCAAAATGATTTTTGTGTTCTTGGACACACTGAAGTCAGAAGTCTGAGATTTCCCACCTCCCAGTTGTATTGAACGCGGCATCAAACAGGCAATGGAAGGCAGCTTCATCAGTGCGTCACACATCACTTTGCAATGAGCTGGAGGCAGTATGCATTTTTAAAACCTATATACTTAATTGTTTGAAACCTGTACAATTAATATATATTATGAGACGTGTCTTACCAATACTGTCCCAGAAGCTGTTTGGAATAGGCTATTTCTTTCTTGACAAGCTGACCAATAGAATAATTACCTTAACTTTTCTACTATAGTAGATTGACAGGCTAGTGATTTTGCTGTTCATTACTCATCTTGTTGACTGACGAAAAGTCCATGTGGACTGTCTAACATGTTTTAAAGTGCACATAAGAATTCAATAAGAAGGACCGCACATCGTTTTCATCCTCGACTTGCATGTTCTGTTAATTACCATATTCTAACTGGGATTTGTCATTCTGAGAACCATGGGTTCGGTAAATTAAAATGTTGTCGGTCAACAGAAACCCTAGTGTGTGTGTGTGTGTGTGTGTGTGTGTGAACTGACCCTCCCGTGTGTCCCATCCCCAGACTCTGGAGGCTGTGGAGAACACAGACACCAGTCTGATGGACAGAGACCTGATGCAGGTGGTATTTAGCCTGTCCAAGGCAGGCCATCAGCAGCACGTACCAGAGATAGTGGAGCGTATGAGACACGAGAGAGGATATGTTCCAGGTATGATCTGCTCTGGAGGACTAGCACTTTTTACAGTGATTTTTTTTTTTTTATATATATTTTTATTTAAAAAAAAAATGTATATTTCAGGAACTTTCAATGCAAGTGAAGGTGCAACACTTTATTGTTGATGAGTCCTGTACTAGACGGTGCAGGGACTGAAACTACCCCTGAACATTCTGGTTATGCGTTGTTGAGAACAAATATTATGATATTGGATGAGTCAACCCATCTTTCTTGTCCTCTCCCCCCTGTAGATGCTATGAACTTGTGTCTTAGCCTGATCACCCAGGGCCAGGAAGACACAGCCTTCACTGTGCTGAAGACCTTCCCCACCCTGCAGCAAGAGACCCAGAGTGGAGACTCCCCCACCCTGGGCAACTTCTTCCTGCGTCACTGTGTCAACATGGACAAGGTAAGGCTTTAGTGTTTCCACGGCAGAAAATAAAACAAAAAGTTTTAAATCAATTTCATGATGGTATAACATTTTTAGTGTAAACTTAAACAATTTCAACCATATATGTGCAAAAGTTAATGGAGCTATATACTTTGAGAACAATTACCTAAATGAAAACTAGACAGTCGGGGAGAATCTTTGAAATTGCAATTTTTGTCTCTGCCCCATGGCTATATGCGTGGAATTGCAGGAAATTAGCTTTAACAACAAAATTGCCTCTGCAATCAAGAGGGGGGCCTCTAAAACCGCACCCTTGGCCACGGCCGCCACCCCCCCCCCCCTCTGCCTGTTGAAAAAAATCCTGGGGGAAACAATGGTTCTAGGCCAGGATTGCCCAAACTCCCCTCCTGGAGAGCTACCCTCCGGATTCTACAAATGAAATGTCCATTTGTCTGTGTTTTTAGCCAGTGGATAAGGTGGCGCGCTACTGCAAGGAGCTGCAGGACTCCAGCTACCACGCTACTCCCCTGCAGTTCACCCTCTACTGCTGCCTGGAGGCCAAGAAGACTGGTACGCTACATCCTTCTGAGAAATGCACAGGAAGGAGTAGGAGTCAACACAGCCCAGTGAGTTCTTCATCTCTCTAATATTCCCTCCTTTTCTCCAGCTACTGCAGTGGAGGTGATGAAGATGATGAAGGAACAGGGGCAACCCATCAGACCTCACTACTTCTGGCCCCTCCTCACACAACATGCCAAGGACCAGAACACAACAGGTATGGAAATGTGATTAAAACCTACAAACACGAAACCATTTGATATAAAATACTGATAAATCGGGATTGAATGGGTAATTTCAGCTCCAGTGTTCTCTCGATAGAACCCTCCATCTCCATTTGTTTAGCCCATTCATGCTTTGTGGTTGGAGATTCAGATATGAACCAGTACCACCCTCTGGGCTAGCCGTTGTAGTAGATTGACGTTCCAAGTTGACCACCCATGTTCGCTTCACTTGCCAGGGTGTCCCTGGGTCACTCTCCCCTCTTCACGGGGCTAACACAGAGAGTGACAGGGTTCAGAATGAGTGAGGAAGCTGTCCGTCACGGCTTTGTGGACGGTGACGCCTCCATGCCACTCCCTGCTGGGCGCCGGGTCTGATCCCTAACCCACCACAGGGCATGATGGGACCTGTCTGATGTCACTGTCTGAGAGGTCACTCACATGACGTACACCCACAGACTTCTCTCTCGCTCCAATACTATAAATATATTTTATGAGAGAGGCACTCCTGGAACTAGATGCTCTGATGCTTGAAATAGTTCTAAAATGTGTGCATTTTTAGAAGGGATTGAAGATAGTTAAGGTATTGGTTTTAAGTCACTATGGTAGAAAGGCATATGTGTATGTGAGAGCCTAATGTGATGCCCTGAGGGCCAATGCTGCTGTGTGTCTGTCTACTCTAGAGATATAGGCTTTATGTAGTACTCTCTGGATAGAGAGACTCTCGGAGTCCACAGCATACTCAGGCCTTGGCCAGGTTATGACTTCTCCAGACCACTCCTTTTGTAAGGGGCTTTTAAAGTAGCAGGGCCTGTCAAATATTTATGGGCCAGAGTGGTCCACCCTGGAACGATTTCACTAGTTTGGGGGCAAGTGGGGGGAAAGAGGTCGGATCTGAGCCTGAGATGGAGAGAGGGCACTCCAGACAGAATGGAACAGATGATGACCCCCCCCCCGTTTCTCCCAGGGGACCTCTCGGAATAGATCTTAGTAAAGGTCAAGGAAGGTCGCAGGATAACTACTGTACGTTCTTATTCTCCTAGACTAAAACAGGCCCAGGACTGGAAGTTGTTTTGGTTGTCTGAATGTCAAACTGTACTTTCCTTTCTTCCCCTTTTGTTGCTCTGCTGTTCTCCAGCTTTCGTGCTTCCTCACTCCTTTTCAACGTCCCTCAGTGAATTAGCATAATGGCAGGTTTATCTAAGCGATGCTCTTCTCTCTCATATGAGGAGCAGGCTGATTTGACCTCTACCCTGCCCTGAGGGGGAAAGGATGGGGTCCCCCTTTTTGGTGGGGATTGGGGGACGGTAGCCTGAGAGGTTTAATCCCCCACCCCCTACCTACTCCTGTGGGCATAGGGGTCACAGGTCATTCTGCTACAGTGGCTGTGGAAGCCTCTAGTTTCCTATAGTCCAGTTTCAGCCCTGAAGAAACTACAGGGCCTCATGGGAGAAGGGGGTTTAGGAGCAGTTCATCCTTCCTGTTTTCATATTCTGATATAGAAAACGATTAATTGTGTTGCTACTTTATTTCAGAAAGATAAATGGCTATACTGAAATGGTCGAAGGCGAGTTCAAACTCGTGTCATAATGACCGTATTTGGACAATGTCATGTCACAAAGTGTTCTGCCTTTGAGAAGCGATACATAGTCTTTTTGTTTTTGGAGTCTTAGTCTGAGAATGGCTGCTTCAGGAGGTTCAGAGTAGCGTGCTAGCAGACTCCACCCTGGTTTGAACATATCGGACATCCATTTAGTTGTCAGACCGCTTAGCGGAAACAAAGAAACTTCTCTTTCTTTTATACTCTGGTTGTCCCTGTGTTAGCGTTAACCCTCATGAATGATGCAGCCACTGTTTGGCTGCAGGAGGGGCGTGTTTGTGTCCATCCGTGTGTGTGTGTAAAAGCGTTCGGGGTCAGCGTGGTGGAGGTGATGTGACTGATGCGGAGTGACTTGATTTCATGTAAATGCGAGCGCTCTGAGGGAATTCACTTTGGATTACCCGCACCACTGTGCACCGGCATGAAATATTAAGCGCCATGTCACTTTCTGTCCACAGGTGTCACTGGCGGGCAGGAGCCGGGGCAAAAAAACTTAGCATTTTGATGAGGTGTGGATTTGGGCAGGCGAGTTTGAGGAAGCATATGCTCTGCTTTTGTTCCCACCAGCCGTGAGCCACGGCCGGCTTGTCACTCCCGAGTGGGGAGAGCTCGCTTATCACTTGTGACAACGGTGAGAGCGAGAAAGTGGTGCGGCGAGCCGCCTCTGCTTTACGAAGAGGCTTTTATGTTTTGTGAGGTGCAGATTAAAGCCCCCCTGTCTGCCACCAGGCATCCAGTCTACCCCCCCCCCCCCAACCAACTCTCCTCGACCTCTTCAACAAATGCCCCCTTTCCCTCTAACCCAGCTCTCACCACTTCCTCTCCTGCCATCCCTCAGTCCACCCTGTGAGAGTTAGTGTGGTAATTAATGGAACAAGAAGTGATTCCATCTGACATCGTCACAGCCACCTGTACTCCTAGAGACAAAAACCGAGAGCGACGGGCGGAGGGAGGGAGGGGTAGAGCGAGGCAGAAGGTACAGGTACTCATTTCAAGGACAGAGGAGGAGTGTAAGAAATGGCAACCAGTTAATTCTGGTCCTCTCCTTGCTATTCTCTTCTTTCATTTTCCCTTTCTATTTGTCAATCTCTTGACTCAGAGGGCTTCTCATCTAGTTTCCTCTGCCTCAGTGGACATGTAGTTATAGTCTGGCCTGCGCATGTACCCGGATGTCTAAGGTGAGGATTAAGCCTTCAGTCCCAATGAGTCAGTCTTGTCAGTCACTGAAGTTCCTCTGCTGTGCTCCAGCCAGACTCATGCCTCACCTGTTTAATATTAGAGGGCTAGATACACCTGCTTCAATTGTAAGATGAAGTGCACTTGGAAAAAGCTAAAAAGAAAAGTTAGCTAACCTGTCTTAACACCTTTTACCTAAATATTAAAATGATAATTTGTTCTACTTTATGCAGTGAGTTTATGAACCATGTATATGAAGCCTGTTTGAAACCCCGATGTTTAGCGTTCACCAAGTAACCACTGAACCAGCGCCCACCCTGCTGCTTTTAAAAGCAACTCACTCCCTCGCACACTTGCATTAGTGAAAAAGTGCTGATTCTAGAATCTCATGTGAGAACCAGGTCATATACAGTATATACTGAATATATAAATATCAATGCAATAATTTCAACAATTTGACTGAGTTAGTTGATATAAGGAATTCAGTCAATTTAAATCATTTTAATAGGGCCCTAACCTATGGATTTTACATGACTGGCCCACCTACTGGGGAGCCAGGCCCAGCCAATCAGAATGAGTTTTTCCCCACCAAAGGGCTTTATTACAGACAGAGATACTCCTCAGTTTCGTCAGCTGTCCGGGTGGCTGGTCTCAGATGATCCTGCAGGTGAAGAAGCCGGGAGTGGAGGTCCTGGGCTGGCGTGGGTATACGTGAGGCCGGTTGGACGTACTGCCAAATTCTTGAAAATGACGGAGGTGGCTTATGGTAGAGATAGTGGACATTCCTGCAGTCAACATGCCAATTGCTACATCTGTCAGGTGGATGTATTATCTTGGCAAAGGAGAAATGCTCACTAACAGGGATGTAAACAAATGTATTCATAACATTTGAGAGCGAGAAGCTTTTTGTGCGTATGGAACATTTCTGGGCCTTTTAAAATTTCAGCTCATAAAACATGGGACCGACACTTACCAGCTCCATTGACATGTTTTCTATCAGTCTGGCTCACCCAGAAATGGATCATAGATTATTCAACAGGAAAACAGGTGCTCTTCTCCTTTCATAAAAAAATGAAGAAAGGATGAGAGGACACTCACAGGCTCCATTGAGAAGAAAGCATCAGATCTACTTTTTTTTTTCTTTCTTGAAAGCAGTGAGGGCAGTGAGCTGTGAGGGAGAGAGAGGTGAATGAAGGACACATATGATGGAGTGGCCTGAGTGAGCCAGGTGCCTACCTGGTTAATGCTACCCCTCTCCCTCTCTCCTTCTCCACCTCCACCCCCAGCTGGGGCTCCTAAGTTAGGTTTTAATGGTGGATAAAAGCAGGTCCTTATCTTTTATTCAGGTGTGTTTTGGGGCGGTGGAGGGTATTACCAGGTGAACAGAGACCCTCTCAAGAGGATTGAGATACAGAGAGCTGTGTGGGCCTGAGTGGAGTGTAAACACACACACACAGAGAGTGAGGGAGCCAGGACGTCTGTGCGCTCACATACAGCACTGAAACACTTAGCCTGCCCTTTTGCTGAAGTCTGCATGGAAACGTACATGAAAACATAGCTAGGTATTTCTCACCCTAAGAAAAGCGTGCACACAGTCACACTGGTTCATTCCACTCTTGGCCTCAGATGTCTGTCCAGGCCTAGGCAGCATGGTGCCTGTTCCATATGCATGTGTCTGCTCCTGGGGTGGGTGTACCTGGGGCGGAGGCTTGCGAGGAGAGCAGGGTGGTGGTAATAGGTTTGGAGCCCGGCCCCTCAACCCCTGGATGCTGCAGGGTTGGGGTCCATTTCTATTTAAATTCCCGTCAACTCCGAAAGTAAACCCAATTCCAAATGTCCCTCACTCAAAAGCATTAAAGGAAATTGTTATTGGAATTTCAGTGTGCTTCCTGAATTGACTGGAATTGGAAATGGGATTGACCCCATCCCTGATGTCCACTGTTGTGCTGTGTTGTACTGTGCTGTAGCAGAGCTGGGTATGCTAGTACTGTGCTGTAGCAGAGCTGGGTATGCTAGTACTGTGCTGTAGCAGAGCTGGGTATGCTAGTACTGTGCTGTAGCAGAGCTGGGTATGCTAGTACTGTGCTGTAGCAGAGCTGGGTATGCTAGTCTGTGCTGTAGCAGAGCTGGGTATGCTAGTCTGTGCTGTAGCAGAGCTGGGTATGCTAGTCTGTGCTGTAGCAGAGCTGGGTATGCTAGTCTGTGCTGTAGCAGAGCTGGGTATGCTAGTCTGTGCTGTAGCAGAGCTGGGTATGCTAGTCTGTGCTGTAGCAGAGCTGGGTATGCTAGTCTGTGCTGTAGCAGAGCTGGGTATGCTAGTCTGTGCTGTAGCAGAGCTGGGTATGCTAGTCTGTGCTGTAGCAGAGCTGGGTATGCTAGTCTGTGCTGTAGCAGAGCTGGGTATGCTAGTCTGTGTTGATGTTCCTCCAGGGATCATGGAGGTGTTGAAGGGCATGCAGGAAGTGGATGTACCAGCTGATGTAGAGACGATGTCCTTCTACGTTCTGCCTGCTTTCCCGAACATAGACGCTGCCCGGGATGCATTCAAGGTACGGTGTGTAGGGTGGGTGTGTAGGGTGGGTGGCCTCCACATGAAGTGGCACCAGCGCCTGAAGCGCTACCCCACCCATGCACAAGAGGAGCATTCCTCATCGTCTTCAATGGACAGCCAAGATGAGATGTGTATGTGCGTTGCTCATTTCTGATTGTCTTGGTGTGTGTGTGTACGGTTGCATTTGATATATTTTTCTGTGTTCATGTGAATGGTATGTATTTGTTGAAGGAAATGGGCTGCTCCTTGGAGTCTGAGGGTTTCTTGTCCTCTGAGATGCGCTCTGAGGCTAGTAGTGGGAACCTGGCAGGACTGTTGGTTATGAGTGAGTATCTACCTGTATTTCAACTCCGTCTTAATGGCTTCCTCTGTCCATTCATCATGTCAAAACACACATCTATTACAGGTCATTATGCCGATAATCATGTCTAATGCACTTCCCTTGTTTTCATCACTATCTTTACTGTATTAGTTGTTATCCTCAATCATTTACACCAACACACATCTATTACAGGTCGTTATGCCCGTAATCATGTCTAATGCACCTTCTTTGTTCACTTATGTACACCAACATACATTCATGATGGCCCCATTCCTAGTCACTCATAGTTCAGAGACGTCCAAAAGGCACTATCTACCGAGCGTAACTCTCTGGGCCCAGGGTTGGGTTCTGGAGGATGCACCGGGGAGTTTACTCTCGTCATCAGCATCTGGCCTCTGTTTTGCCTGGAGCCTAATTGCCCCATCAGAGAGCGGTCTCTCGCCCTCTCTTCTCTCTCTTTCGCTCTCTCTATGTTCCGCGTACACTCCTAGCTCATCAGGGCTTTTAAGTGATTAGTGTGTGTGAATATGTTTGGAGGAGCGGGAGATCGAGGGAGCAACGTGCCTAAACTGGTGGAGGTGAAGAGCGAGGGGAGGGGATGAGGTGGAGGGGTGTTTAATAATGGATGCTCGTTCGCTCTACCCGTTTGCTCTCATTCACTTAATCTGTCACACACCTTTTCTTTTTTTTTGTCCATCTGGTTGCTTGGATATTTCTCTTTAGTCTTATTGGTCTTTGACATGTCACTTCTATCTATAATGGCTTTGGGAAATCAAACATCCTTAGTGTACTCCTCAGAATGTGTCTGTTTCTCACTCCCTCTCCAGTGTCTGCTCCCTCCTTCCCTGCCCTGGACCTGAGTACCTTCAGAGGAAGTCTCATCCAGGGCTTCAGACGGTGAGTTCTCTTACGTGGTAACTGTTTATAGAGTAAGAGTGCTCTGTTTGTCTTTGTTGGTTTGCTTCCCCCCCCACTGTCAGTGACTGAGTTACACTGCAGTGTTGTTCTCCCTGTAACAGGTCACCCAGTTCCGGGCCCTGGCTGCCTCATGCATATGGACACAGTCAGTCAGTGGTCCTGACCTGCAGCCCTGGCCCAGGAGCACCCTGGGATATATGTTAATGAGGGTACTCTGAGCCCTGCCCCTAAGGCTCTGCCCTGACCCTACCCAGCCTGAGGTCTGTAGGCAGGCTACAGGCAGGAGGGCAATGATGTAAATTTGTACGCTGTACACCCACTCCTCCTGCCCTCATCTGACTTGACCCCCCCAGGGAGCCCAGAGGTCCTGGCATACTTACGGGTGTTTTTGCGCTGTTGTACTGTCCTCCCCTCACAGCAATATACACACACTTGTTAGTTATGACTATAAAATCATAGTTCAAGGGGCTGATATTGCACATGTCAGAAACATCATCACCTCCTCAGGAGGAAGATTGATAAGTTTCTCGATGAATGTCATGTGAAAGATTTAGACTACATCTGCACTCGTTTCTCACTGGTCTCTGGATGATGTTCCTGGTAGAATGGCCGTCTGCTATAGATTCAGCTGTGAGCCTTGCGGTGTTGTCGTTGCCAGACGGCCTGTTACGCCCATAATTGGGGTTGACGCCAAAGAAGAGGGGGGTG
Source organism: Oncorhynchus kisutch (assembly GCF_002021735.2). NCBI lineage: Eukaryota > Metazoa > Chordata > Actinopteri > Salmoniformes > Salmonidae > Oncorhynchus > Oncorhynchus kisutch. The sequence continues at coordinate 27,217,495 of NC_034198.2, read as the reverse complement.
TCACTGGGGAGGGTGTGCTGTGTCAGAGCCATGTCACTACACTCCACAACCTGCTTCTGTCAGAGCAAGGTCAAGGGATAATTTAATCATTAAAGACCCCCACTCCCCCTCCACCCTCTTCTCGTCTCTGTGCCTCTCTTAAACCAGCTGACAACGCCACATACGCACGGCTGTGTCATCATAATTTAGGAATCGTTTTGTGTGGGTTCGTGTGTCTGACATGGTTTTCGGGTGACTATTCATCTAAATATTGTGTAGGGTGCCTCTTTCCTTCAGTCAAGTTCCTCTCTTTTCTTCAGATGATTTGTCAAGGCAAAGTGGCAGTCTTCTGTGTGTGTGTGTGTATATATATATATATATATATCAGTGACTTATAGAAGCTTGCTGTATGTCTCTGTGCTGATTCCTGTGTGTATGTACAATACCAGTCAAAAGTTTGGACACCTACTCATTCAAGGGTTTAATTTTTTTTTTTTTACTATGTTCTACTTTGTAGAATAATAGTGAAGACATCAACTATAGAATAACACATATGGAATCACGTAGTAACCAAAAAAATGCAAAAAACAAAACATATTTGAGATTCTTCAAAGTAGCCACCCTTTGCCTTGATGATAGCTGTGCACACTCTTGGCATTCTCTCAACAAGTTTCATGAGTCTTGAAGGAGTTCCCACATATGCTGAGCACTTGCTGGATGCTTTTCCTTCACTCTGCGGTCCAACTCATCCCAAACCATCTCAATTGGGTTGAGGTCGGGTGATTTGTGGAGGCCAGGTCCTCTGATGCAGCACTCCGTCACTCTCCTTGGTCAAATAGCCCTTACACAGCCTAGAGGTGTGTTGGGTCATTGAAAAACAAATGATTGTCCCACTAAGCTCAAATCCGATGGGATGGCATATCACTGCAGAATGCTGCGGTAGCCATGCTGGTTAAGTGTGCCTTGAATTCTAAATAAATTACTGACAGTGACACCAGCAAAGCACCATCACACCACCACCATGCTTCACGGTGGGAACCACACATACAGAGATCATCCGTTCAGAACAAAGCAACACATGACAACACAGCATGGTAGCAGCACAAAACATGGTACAAACATTATTGGGCACAGACAACAGCACAAAGGGTAAGAAGGTAGAGACAACAATACATCACACAAAGCAGCCACAACTGTCAGTAAGAGTGACCATGAATGAGTCTTTGAATGAAGAGATTAATATTAAACTGTCCAGTTTGAGTGTTTGTTGCAGCTCGTTCCAGTCGCTAGCTGCAGCAAACTGAAAAGAAGAGCGACCCAGGGATGTGTGTGCTTTGGGGACTTTTAACAGAATGTGACTGGCAGAACAGGTGTTGTTTGTGGAGGATGAGGGCTGCACTAGATATCTCAGATGGGGGGAGTGAGGCCTAATAGGGTTTTATAAATAAGCATCAACCAGTGGGTCTTGCGACGGGTATACAGAGATGACCTGTTTACAGAGGAGTATAGAGCGCAGTGATGTGTTCTATAAGAAGCATTGGTGGAAAATCTGATGGCTGAATGGTAAAGAACATCTAGCCGCTCGAGAGCACCCTTACCTGCCGATCTGTACATTTTGTCTCCGTAATCTAGCATGGGTAGGATGGTCATCTGATTCAGGGTTAGTTTGGCAGCTGGGGTGAAAGTGGAACGATTACAATAGAGGAAACCAAGTCTAGATTAAACTTTCGCCTGCAGCTTTGATATGTGCTGAGAGAAGGACAGTGCACCGTCTAGCCATATTCCCAAGTACTTGTATGAGGTGACTACCTCCAGCTCTAAACCCTCAGAGGTAGTAATCACACCTGTGGGGAGAGGGGCATTCTTCTTACCAAACCACATTACCTTTGTTTTGGAGGTGTTCAGAACAAGGTTAAGGGTAGAGAAAGTTTGTTGGACACTAGGAAAGCTTTGTTGTAGAGCATTTAACACAACATCCGGGGAGGGGCCAGCTGAGTATAAGACTATGTCATCTGCATATAAATGGATGAGAGAGCATCCTACTGCCTGAGCTATGTTGTTGATGTGAATTGAGAAGAGTGTGGGTCCTAGGTTTGAGCCTTGGGCTACTCCCTTGGTGACAGGCAATGGCTGAGACAGCAGATTTTCTCACTTTATACACTACACTCTTTGAGAGAGGTAGTTAGCAAACCAGGCCAAAGACCCTCAGACACCAATACTCCTTAGCCAGACCACAAGAATGGAATGGTCTACCGTATCAAAAGCTTTGGCCATGTCAAGAAAAATAGCAGCACAATATTGCTTAGAAGTGAGGGCAATGATGACATCATTGAGGACCGTTAAGGTTGCGGTGACACATCCATAACCTGAGCAGAGAACAGATTGCATACCAGAGAGAATGCTATAGACATCAAGAATGCCAGTCTGTTGATTATTTTCAAGTTTTTCCAACACATTTTTGATAAACAGGGCAAAATAGAAATAGGCATATAACAGTTAGGATCAGCTTGATCTCCCCCTTTAAATAAAGGACGAGCTGTGGCTGCCTTCCAAGCAATGGGAACCTCCCCAGAAAGGAGAGACAGGCTTGGCGGTTTATCACATCTGGCCGTGATTGGGAGTCCGGGGTAGGCCGTGATTGGGAGTCCAGGGTAGGCCGTCAATGTAAATAAGATTTTTTTTCTTAACTGACTTGCCTAGTTAAATAAAGGTAAAAAATAAACTTTTTAAAGAAGAAAGGGTCTAAACCATCTGACCCAGATGTTTTTTTGGTGTAAAGTTTAAGGTGCTCCTTTAGCACCTCGGACTCAGTGACTGCCTGCAGGGGTGGGAGATGAGGAAATGTTGGATGGGCAGGGAGGCATGGCTGAGTCAAAATTGAATCCTGACTTAATGAAGTGATGATTAAAGAGCTCAGCCATGTATTTGTCAATAACAACCACATCAACCTTAAGGGCATGGGCAGCTGTGAGGAGGAGGTCTTTAACCGTTCTCCAGAACTTCTTTGGGTTAGACCCACGGAGAGAGAACTGCTCCTTAATTAAAGTAACTAACTTTGGCCTTCCGGATAGCCTGAATATGAGTGTGCCGAGCCTTTCGCCAAATGCAACTTGAGGTGGAGTAACTCCACAAGATCACGGTCGAACCAGGGGCTGAACCTGTTTTTAATTGTCATTTTCTTGAGGGGGGTGTGTTTGTTAACAATATCATCGAAAATATCAAAAATGAAGGTCCAAGCGTCTTCGACAGAAGGGATCAAGCTGATTCTATACCAATTTACAGAGGCCAGGTCATGAACGAAGACTTGCTCATTAAAGTTGTTTAGCAAGCATCTATGACAAATCAGGACAGGTCTTTTCACTGAGCAGCCATTACGAACACAGGCTGTAAAACAGTGATCACTAAGGTCATTACAGGAAACACCAGACTGATACACATCAGAATTATTTGTGAGGATAACATCGAGGAGAGTAGCCTTTTCTGGGTGTTTGAAGATGACTACCTTCATGTCTTAAAGTAATGATGGACTATCGTTCCTCTTTGCTTTTTTGAACTGTTATTGCCATAATATCGACTTGGTCTTTTACCAAATAGGACTATATTCTGTATACCAACCCTACAATGTCACAACACAACTGATTGCTCAAACGCATTAAGAAGGAAAGAAATTCCACAAATGTACTTTTAATAATGCACACCTGTTAATTGAAATGCATTCCAGGTGACTACCTCATGAAGCTGGTTGAGAGGATTCCAAGAGTGTGCAAAGCTGTCAAGGCAAAGGGTGGCTACTTTGAAGAATCTCAAATATAAAATATATTTTGATATGTTTAACACCTTTTTGGATACTACATAATTCCATATTTGTTATTTCATAGTTATGTCCTCACTATTATTCTACAATGTAGAAAATAGTAAAAAATAAAGAAAAACACATGAATGAGTAGGTGTCCAAACTTTTGACTGGTACTGTATGTGGCTGGCAACCTAATTCTGATTTTAAAAAATTCCACTAATTGGTATTTGACCAATCACATCAGATATATGTTTTGAGAATTGGGTAAAGAAAATTCAGAATTGGGCTGCCTCTGTGAAGTATCCTGATTCTGTGTGCCGATTTCTGTCGGTGTCCTTGTATCCTGATGTCTTGTCCTCTGCTGCCCCCTACAGGTCTGACGATCTGGAGAGCATGGCCAAGGTAAGACGATGCACAGCACTGCTTCTTGGTTTCAGCTCTGTTCATAATCGGCTGGGTGAAACTGTCAGGGGTTTATTGAGGCGGGTGGAAGGTTCAGAATATTTGCAGGTAGAAATATGACACATAAAATCTTGATTTGTAATTTGGATGACCTATAGACTACCAGTTTTATAGATATTTATTTCTGCAATGTTTTTTTTCTAAACGTTCCCCTGTTGATTGTATTGATGCATTTTAAAAGGCAACAATATAACTGCTATATAATTCTGGGGCATGAGTTTTCACTATTCAGGTGTGATGCTGCGCGATTTGTATGTAGGTGTGTCTTTGTATGAGATGCATCTCTTAAGGTTATGCTTATTTTCAGATCACTGAGCTGCTGTACAAAGATGAGCGTTTCTCTCAGGGAGCTACAGGATCTGCTGGTAAGATCATTTGTGAATGGATGAAAATGTGGCCATAACACAATCTATTTTTTTTGTTTTACATTGGAGTCATTTATCATACTCTTATACTCTTGTTTATTTGTGATGGTGCCCCATAACTCTGGCGTTGCAAGTTCCATTCTCTACCAACTGAGCCACATGGGACAGTCAGGTGTTTGTGTGCATGTCGGTACAGTGCCTTCAGAAAGTATTCACACTCCTTGGCTTTTTCCACATTTTGTTGTTACAAATTGGGATTGAATTGTTTTTCAACGATCTACACAATTCTGTCAGTGGAAGAAAATGTTTTACATTTTTTAAAGATTCATGAAAATATCTTTATTAGATATTCAACCCCCTGAGTCAATACATGTTAGAATGACCTTTTGGCAGCGATTTACAGCTGTGAATCTTTTTGGGTCTGTCTCTGAGAGCTTTGCACACCTGAATTGTACAATATCTGGCCATTTTTATTCAAGCTCTGTCAAGTTGGTTGTTGATCATTGCTAGACATTTTCAAGTCTTGACATAGATTTTCATCCCAATTTAAGTCAAAACTGTAACTAGGCCACTCAGGAACATTCAATGTCCTCTTGGTAAGCAAGTCCAGTGTAGATTTGGCCTTGTGTTTTTGTTTATTGTCCTGCTGAAAGGTGAATTTGTCACCCAGTGTCTGTTGGAAAGCAGACTGAACCAGGTTTTCCTCTAGGAGTTTCGCTGTGCGTATCTCGATGACGTTTTTTTGAACAAGTCCTTGCCGATGATGAGAATATGGATTACATGATGCAGCCACCACCATGATTGAACATATGAAGTGTAGTACTCCGTGATGTGTTGGATTTGCCCTAAACATCATGAAGGGTATTTAGAACAAAAACAACATTACAACATTTCTTTGCAATTTTCATTTTGTTTGCAGTATTACTTTAGTGCCTTAATGCAAACAGGATGCATGTTTTTGAATATTTTTTATTCTGTACATACTTCCTTTTCACTGTCATTTTAGGTTAGTATTGTGGACCCACTTCAATGTTGTTCCATCCTCTCTCAGCCATTAAAATCACTATTGGCCTCATGGTGAAAACCCTGCGTGGTTTCCTTCCTAACTCAGTTACCGATGATGTTGTAGTGACTGGGTGTATTGATGCACCATCCAAAGCGTAGTTAATAACTTCACCATGCTCAAAGGGATATTCCATGTCTGCTTTTTAATTTTTTTTACCCATCTACCAATAGGTGCGCTTCTTTGCGAGACATTGGAAAACCTCCCTTGTGTTTGAATCTGTGCTTGAAATGTACTACTCGACTGAGGAACCTTACATATAATTGAATGTGTGGGGTAGAGATGGAGTACTCATAAAAAATTGGTCAACCACTATTATTGCACACAGTGAGTACATGCAACTTATTATGGGAATTGTTAAGCAAATGTTTACTCCTGAATCTTGAAGGTTATTGACTAAAGATATTTCTGCTTTAAATTTTATATTCATTTGTAATCATTTCTTAAACAAAATTCCACTGACATTGTGGAGTATTGTGTGTAGATCAGTAGCACATCTCAATTGAATCCTTTTTAAATTCAGGCTGTAACAAACAAAAGGTGGTGGGTGCCCAAGGGGTATAACTACTTTCTGAAGGCACTGTATCTGTGTCTCTGTCTATGCGTTCACTGTGTATATATCTGCAGTCTCCGTTGCAGGAGTCTGCTGATGCGCTCACTCTGCGTTAGGAAGACGGTTTGCACGTTCATGTCCTGCCCTAGATATAGGGTGGGTGTGAGACCTGGCCAGAGGGACAGCCTGTCTGTCAGGGGAAAATGGGCCCAGGCTGCTGACACAGTGCTGAACAAACAGCCTGCGTCTCAGTCTAGTTTGTCAGGAATGCGTGTCTTTCGGTGTGTGTGTGTGGCGCGGCTGTGTCTCTCCGTGTCAGTGTGTGTGTGTGGTCTGACCGGGCTGTAGTGCTGGTGGGAGAGATGGAGACAGTTATCCGTGTCACTTCCCGTTGTGTCCTCCGCACGGCCGCCCCAGAGTGCGAGGCTGTCACCCACTGCCACCCGCCTGACACGCATTACTGTTCGCTTCACTCAAAGAATACCGTCAGCACTACTCTCTCTCTCTCTCACACACACACACAGCCATTATCCTGGGACCACGTTGTGTGTGTGTGTGCACGTATAACATCACTCCTCTCTTCCTTCTCTACAGAGGCTGTGTCCTACTTTCTCTATAACCTGATGGACAGCATGACTGAGGCAGAGGTGCAGGCTCAGGAGGACAAGCTCAGGCAGTACTTCAACCAGCTGAAGAGCATGGTACACACACACACACAGATATTTGACTCATCCCATTCATAAATACAACCTCTCTGACAGGCTTACACCCATTGATCTCAGATTAAGAGTTGTCTATGCGGATAATGAGATTCAGATTACCCATGTCCCAAATCTCAAATTTCAGATTAGCAATCTGCCCCCTCCTAAAATGGACAACCCCAGGTGAAAGATAATTTATTTGAATCCTGTTCTCCTGTGTTTGACCTGCAGGGTATCATCATCCCAGGGAACATCTACAGAGGGATCAGAAACCTGCTAGACTCCTATCACGTGCCTGAGCTCATCAAGGTATCTGTCCTAAATCACTGACTCACAGCTACTGTATGTGAAGGTATTCTTAATGATGCAGTTTTGGTTTCTTTCTTACGTGGTTCTTTTGGTTTCTTTTAGGATGTCATCGCCCTGGTGGACAGCCAAGAACCTCTCAACTTCTCAGACAACAGAGTTGTTGTGAGTGTATTCATTGGGTTTTAGAGATATACAGTGGGGCAAAAAAGTATTTAGTCAGCCACCAATTGTGCAAGTTCTCCCACTTAAAAAGATGAGAGGCCTGTAATTTTCATCATAGGTACACTTCAACTATGACAGACAAAATGGGGGGGGGGGGGGGGGGGGTCCAGAAAATCACATTGTAGGATTTGTAATGAATTTATTTGCAAATGATGGTGGAAAATAAGTATTTGGTCAATAACAAAAGTTTATCTCAATACTTTGTTATATACCCTTTGTTGGCAATGACAGAGGTCAAACGTTTTCTGTAAGTCTTCACAAGGTTTTCACACACTGTTGCTGGTATTTTAGCCCATTCCTCCATGCAGATCTCCTCTAGAGCAGTGATGTTTTGGGGCTGTTGCTGGGCAACACGGACTTTCAACTCCCTCCAAAAATGTTCTATGGGGTTGAGATCTGGAGACTGGCTAGGCCACTCCAGGACCTTGAAATGCTTCTTATGAAGCCACTCCTTCGTTGCCCGGGCGGTGTGTTTGGGATCATTGTCATGCTGAAAGACCCAGCCACGTTTCATCTCCAATGCCCTTGCTGATGGAAGGAGGTTTTCACTCAAAATCTCACGATACATGGCCCCATTCATTCTTTCCTTTACACGGATCAGTCGTCCTGGTCCCTTTGCAGAGAAACAGCCCCAAAGCATGATGTTTCCACCCCCATGCTTCACAGTAGGTATGGTGTTCTTTGGATGCAACTCAGCATTCTTTGTCCTCCAGACACGACGAGTTGAGTTTTTACCAATAAGTTCTATTTTGGTTTCATCTGACCGTATGACATTCTTCCAATCTTCTTCTGGATCATCCAAATGCTCTCTAGCAAACTTCAGACGGGCCTGGACATGTACGGGCTTAAGCAGGGGGACACGTCTGGCACTGCAGGATTTGAGTCCCTGGCGGCGTAGTGTGTTACTGATGGTAGGCTTTGTTACTTTGGTCCCATCTCTCTGCAGGTCATTCACTAGGTCCCCCCGTGTGTTTCTGGGATTTTTGCTCACCGTTCTTGTGATCATTTTGACCCCACGGGGTGAGATCTTGCGTGGAGCCCCAGATCGAGGGAGATTATCAGTGGTCTTGTATGTCTTCCATTTCCTAATAATTGCTCCCACAGTTGATTTCTTCAAACCAAGCTGCTTACCTATTGCAGATTCAATCTTCCCAGTCTGGTGCAGGTCTACAATTTTGTTTCTGGTGTCCTTTGACAGCTCTTTGGTCTTGGCCATAGAGGAGTTTGGAGTGTGACTGTTTGAGGTTGTGGACGGGTGTCTTTTATACTGATAACAAGTTCAAACAGGTGCCATTAATACAGGTAACGAGTGGAGGACAGAGGAGCCCCTTAAAGAAGAAGTTACAGGTCTGTGAGAGCCAGAAATCTTGCTTGTTTGTAGGTGACCAAATACTTATTTTCCACCATTCTTTGCAAATAAATTCATTTAAAAATCCTACAATGTGATTTTCTGGATTTTTTTTCTTCTAATTTTGTCTGTCATAGTTGAAGTGTACCTATGATGAAAAATACATGCCTCTCTCATCTTTTTAAGTGGGAGAACTTGCACAATTGGTGGCTGACTAAATACTTTTTTGCCCCACTGTAGGTGATGGTCATTTAGGGAGAGTGCGTGTAATGTTTTCCTGTCTACCTTTCAGATTCTGGATGGCAAGGTTTTGGCGCTGGAGAGCAGGCTGGCTGAGCTGAAGGCTGACAGTAAACCAGTAGGAGCTACCCTGAAACAACTCATTCTCACTCTGTGTGCCGAGGAGGTACAGTCTCACCACACATGCCCTCTCTCTTTTGGCTAATGTTTGCTAAGCTTAAACCTGGTTCAGTTCGAGTGATAGTCTGCTGCTCAACAGTAAGAGACAATTAAATGAGGGTTGTTAATGTCCTACTGGGCCGGCTGACTATTGCGGCTCTGCAGTTGTGAGCTATGAGTCCAGCCTTAGGATTAAGCATTTGAGATGAAGGTTGATTTTTAAAGACGTCTTGTCTTTCTGACAGAAACTGGACAGGGCTCTGGAGCTGAAGAAACAACACGAGGCAGACATGGTTGCCGGGAGCTACGCCACCCTCATCCACCTCTGCTGTCGCCATGACAATGTGGAAGAGGCACTGAACTTGAAAAGAGAGCTGTAAGTGGATTGGTGAAACACACACACATTCCCCTATACTCGGTCCAGCTAAGCATTAAAGTTTAACATGAGCTGGATTAGGAGAGACGTTAATGCACTGGCCGGACCAGAGCAGTGGACAGGAGTGTTCTGATGAATCCGGTGCGTACGTACCCCCATCTCTTCTCCTTGCCCCACACCCTGCATCTGTAACCTTTCAGTAACAGAAAGGCGTCGGTGCTGCACTCAACTTCAGCTCCAATCTCTGTCTCCCTTTCCCATGATCTGCTTCATCAGAGGGGGAGGGGGGGGGGGGGTAGAGGAATCTGAATTGTAGGGAGATGGGAGTTACAATTGTGACATGAACTGCATCAGCCACGTTTGAGATCTTTCACACACAAATGACATTTAAAAAAAAAAATGTATATTTCTCTATGGTCTAACTCTCTCAACCCCCCATGTTTAGGAGCCGTAAGGATTCCTCTGTGTCTCTGGATTCCAGCAAGTATGTGGCTCTAGTCAAGGTCCTGACCAAGCAGGGCAGACTGGAAGGTGAGTGGGCACTAGACACTGTCAGGGCAACATAGTCGAGGGAAGTTGCTTTCTGTTAAAGAAAAGCTTTCAGGGTTCCTTGTCCAGACTGCTGAGAAACCTTGCCTGAAAAGTCACCATGCTTGAGACCTGAAGACTTCCGTTAGCTCCCGAGCTAATGCTTTGGCTTTAGCTCAGCAGGCTAACACCAGACTTGTTCCTGGTCAGTCATATTTTAGGGATAAATGCGTGTTTTTTTAAGCCTGTACATCTACAGTTGAAGTCAGAAGTTTACATACACCTTAGCCAAATACCTTTAAACTCAGTTTTTAACTATTCCTGACATTTTATACTAGTAGGATCACCACTTTATTTTAAGAATGTGAAATGTCAGAATAATAGTAGAGTGATTCATTTCAGCTTTTTATTTCTTTCATCACATTCCCAGTGGGTCAGAAGTTTACATGCAACCAAATACTAATTGAATGTATTGCCTTTAAATTGTTTAACTTGGGTCAAACGTTTCGGGTAGCCTTCAACGAGCTTCACACAATAAGTTGTGTGAATTTCTGCCCATTCCTCCTGAAAGAGCGGCCTTTCAGGCAATGTTGATATAAGACTCATTTTACTGTTGATATAGATACTTTTGTACCTGTTTCCTCCAGCATCTTCACAAGGTCCTTTGCTGCTGTTCTGGGATTGATTTTCACTTTTCGCACCAAAGTATGTTAATCTCTGAGACAGAACGCATCTCCTTCCTGAGCAGTATGACGACTGCGTGGTCCCATGGTGTTTATACTTGCGTACTATTGTTGGTACAGATGAACGTGGTACCTTCAGACGTTTGGAAATTGCTCCCAAGGATGAACCAGACTTGTGGAGGTCTACAATGTTCTTTCTGAGGTCTTGGCTGATTTCTTTTGATTTTCCCATGATGTCAAGCAAAGAGGCACTGAGTTTGAAGGTAGGCCTTGAAATACATCCACAGGTACACCTCCAATTGACACATGATGTCAATTAGCCTATTAGAAGCTTCTAAAGACATGACATCATTTTCTGGAATTTTGGTGTATGTAAACTTCTGACCCACTGGAATTGTGATACAATGAAATAATCTGTCTGTAAATAGTTGTTCGGAAAAATTACTTGTCATGCAAAACTATAGTTTGTTAACAAGAAATTTGTGGAGTGGTTGAAAAACGAGTTTTAATGACCTTTTTCAACCTAAATGTGTGTAAACTTCCGACTTCAACTGTATATCTTTCTTTACAAGATGCCTATATCCATACGCCATATGAAAGAACAGCAAAGTTCAACTCCTGAGTGAAGGAAGTGTTTGATGCAGTTAAATGTCTGCTGAAGGAGTAATTATTTTCTCAGAGAGCAGGCTGTATGCATGTGGCGAGGAGCAGGCAGCAGCCGCCTTTTTCTCACTCTCAGGACGCCCACATTAACCAGCCATTATCTGAATGCCACGGTGGGTTTCTGCCTGCCCATGTAAGACCCAATTACAATAAAAGTGTTTCTTCTTTGCTTTGTGCACACAGTGACAGCGTAAATGTGTGCCCCGTCTCTCTCACGCTACCTCTCTCTCTTTCCTTCAAGATGTGTGTCACTCTCACCCCCCCACCCCCTTCTGTCCGCCTTGTCTCCCCCCGTCACAGAGAGAGAGCAGGAGAAAATTACAGGACTCTCGCTACTTTAACAGAATTACAGAAATCCGTCCTGATACTAATGGCATATCATGTCCGGGAAAGTGCTTGAACATTTCACACACACAAATTTGCATGTGAATTCAAGCAGAGGTGCTGTGAAGGGAGGGAGGGAGGGGGGTTCGCTGGCCATTAGCCCCAGTGAGTGCGGCGGCGGCTTGTCATCCACATTAGCACACCTCACTGCCCCGGTCTACCGGGCCGCGCTACAGACAGCTAGGCCCGCACTGAAGATCATGACTTGTGGCAGGACCGCTCACTGGCTCCCCGCTTTTAATGGCTTTGTTGTTTTCCTTACTTCCTTCCTTTACCTCCACCTTCACCTCTCCACCTTTCCCTTCATCCCCCTGCGTAGGGATAGCTAAAGCCTCTGTGGGGTCCTCGGGTAAACACAGCCCTGGGTGTGCAGGAGCCTAGTGGAACACAAGGCAGGGAAATTAGAGGGATTAATGGCCTGTGTGATATTTGTTTACCTGGCCGTGGCAGTATGTGGCTGGATGAGTTTCAGATCGCTGGCTGGCTGGCTGGCTTGGCTGATATACATACCACTCCGTCTGCTTGGACGCCTAGCCTCCATTTGGTCATGTTAGCGCCGAGCCACTGGTCGTGGTGATTAGTGGTGCCGTCAGGAAGGGGAGAAGAAGAGATGAGCTGTCTCTCTCCTCTGATGGGTGCTCATACCCTCGCAGGCTAGCTAACATGTTCCTTCCCCCAGTACGGCTCTGCTAGTGTGTGTAACGTGCTGATGGACAGTCGGGGAGTGGGTAACCTTTTTTCCCCCTAACCCTCCCCACACACACACACACACACACACTCTCTCGTTAACTTGGGTTTTATCCTAATGTCAGATTACCCCCACCAAATATTCTGAAATTTCCATCCTTAACTACAACATTTTCCACCAAGATAGAACTGCCAATGGGGGCAGAGTCGCAATCTACTGCAGAGATAGCCTGCAGAGTTCTGTCATACTATCCAGGTCTGTGCCCAAACAGTTAAATCTTCTACTTTTTAAAAATCCACCTTTCCAGAAATAAGTCTCACCGTTGCTGCTTGTTATAGACCCCCCTCATCCCCCAGCTGTGCCCTGGACACCATATGTGAATTGATTGCCCCCCTTCAATCTTCAGAATTTGTACTGTAAGGTGACTTAAACTGGGATATGCTTAACACCCCGGCCGTTCTACAGTCTAAGCTAGATGCCCTCAATCTCACCCAAATTATCAAGGAGCCAACCAGGTACAACCCTAAATCTGTAAACACGGGCACCCTCATAGATATCATCCTGACAAACCTGCCCTCTAAATACACCTCTGCTGTCTTCAACCAGGATCTCAGCGATCACTGCCTCATTGCTTGCGTATGTAATGGGTCCGCCGTCAAACGACCACCCCTCATCACTGTCAAACCCTCCCTAAAACACTTCAGCGAGCAGGCCTTATCTAATCGACCTGGCCCGGGTATCCTGGAAGGATTTTGATCTTATCCCGTCAGTAGAGGATGCCTGGTTATTCTTTAAAAGTGCTTTCCTCACAGTCTTAAATAAGCATGCCTCGTTCAAAAAATGGAGAACTAAATACAGATATAGCCCTTGGTTCACTCCAGACTTGACTGCCCTTGACCAGCACAAAAACATCCTGTGGCGTACTGCATTAGCATCGAATAGCCCCTGCGATATGCAACTTTTCAGGGAAGTTAGGAACCAATATACACAGTCAGTTAAGGAAGCAAAGGCTAGCTTTTTCAAACAAAAAATTGCATCCCAAATTCCCAAATGTTTTGTGACACTGTAAAGTCCATGGAGAACAAGAGTACCTCCTCCCAGCTGCCCAGTGCACTGAGGGTAGGAAACACTATCACCACCGATAAAGCCATGATAATCTAGAATTTCAATTAGCATTTTTCTACGGCTGGTCATGCTTTCCACCTGGCTACCCCCTACCCCAATCTGGTTTCCGAGCTGGTCAGACAACACCATTCTGTATACTTATGGCCCATCTTTGGACACTGTGTGTTAACAAACCTCCAGACAAGCTTTAATGTCATACAACACTCCTTCCGTGGCCTCCAACTGCTCTTAAATGCAAGTAAATTAAATGCATGCTCTTCAACCGATCGCTGCCCACAACCGCCCGCCCGACTAGCATCACTACTCTGGACGGTTCTGACTTAGAATATGTGGACAACTACAAATACCTAGGTGTCTGGTTAGACTGTAAACTCTGCTTCCAGACTCACATTAAGCATCTCCAATCCAAAATTATATCTAGAATCGTCTTCCTATTTCGCAACAAAGCCTCCTTCACTCATGCTGCTAAACACACCCTTGTAAAACTGACTATCCTACTGATCCTTGACTTTGACTTCCAACACTCTACTCTGCAAATTGGATATAGTCTATCACAGTGCCATCTGTTTTGTCACCAAAGCTCCATATACTCCCCACCACTGCATCCTGTATGCTCTCGTTGGTTGGCCCTCGCTTCATATTCGTCGCCAAACCCACTGGCTCCAGGTCATCTATAAGTCTTTGCTAGGTAAAGCCCTGCCTTATCTCAGCTCACTGGTCACCGTAGCAACACCCACCCATAGCACGCACTCCAGCGGGTATATTTCACTGGTCATCCCCAAAGCCAACTCCTCCTTTGGCTGCCTTTCCTTCCAGTTCTCTGCTGCCAATGACTGGAACGAATTGCAAAGATCACTGCAGTTGGAGACTTAAATCTCCCTCACTAACTTTAAGCATCAGCTGTCAGAGCAGCTTACCGATCACTACACCTGTACAGAGCCCATTTGTAAATAGCACACCCAACTACCTCATCCCCATATTGTTATTTATTTTTGCTCTTTTGCACCCCAGTATCACTACTTGCACATCGTCTGCACATCTATCACTCCAGTGTTAATACTAAATTGTAATTATTTTGCCACTATGGGCTATTTATTGCCTTACCTCTCTAATCTTACTGTATTGGAACACTGTATATAGATTTTTATTTTGTGTTATTGACTGTATGTTTGTTTATCCCATGTGTAACTGTTGTTTTTGTCGCACTGCTTTGCTTTATCTTGGCTAGGTCGCAGTTGTAAATGAGAACTTGTTCTCAACTGTCCTACCTGGTTAAATAAAGTTGAAATAAAATCAAAAATATCCCTGGCCCAGTGAGTTCACACCTACAGCTAATGAATTCAACTCTAGCCTCTTAGTCTAGTTCACAAGGGCTGCAGTGTTTGCTGGTGTCCTACCCCTTGATACTTGGTACTTGATTTATCAATCGATTTCATAGAACCACACAGCTGGTTTTCCATGTTTTCTTCGTCAGTTGTCTGCAGGTTTTCATCCAATACCATTCAATCACAATGAGGCCGTAGCCTGAAGGCAGAAAACCCAACCATTCTGGGGAACAGCATCCAAGGCTTTCTTTGTCATTAGTCAAGGCTTTGATTCCTCTCCACAGTATCATCCTACAGAGAAATATATTCAGAGATCCAGTGAAGGGGATGTCCACAGGTACATGTAGGGTCACCCCAACCCCAGAGGGACATGGCCCAACTGGGCCCTGTTCAGATCCATATCCACCCCGTCCTGACGCCCCGGGGAGAGAACAGAATGAGCCCCAGACACAAAACAAAAGCTGCCTCTTAGAAACTCAGTGTGACCCACATGAACCCCCACCCCTCTTCCCCTTTCCAATTTCCCTTTTTGCTTCATTAAATCTGTGACAGTCACAGACTGTGCTTCATTTGCATAACAACGCATGAAAATGAGGGGGGAGGGAGAGATTGAGAGGCAGACTGGAATTTGGATGCCAAAGCACACACCAGTGTGTGTGTGTGTGCTGTCGTGTCACTGGAGTGTTCATCCCTGAGAGAACACTCGGGTTGAAGAGGTATAATAGCTAGCCAGAGAACTAGACTGCCAGAACTGAAGGGATGGTGGGACCCGACTGCACTCACCTGTAGTGGTCAACACAGGGTCCTTTCTATTCTGGCTGTTATTGAGTCTGCTAGCCACAGCACTCACACTGTGAGTAGCAATTGAGGTTTGAGCCCAAATGAGGCCAGAACTCACATATGCGTGGTAGTTGAGGGCCAAAGCCAATAAAAGTTAGTTTGTTTGTGTGTGTTTACATGGGGTGGGTACTAGCGAGCTAGATGTTTTCTATCTCTGACCAGGCTGTGATGATTAGTATCACCGGTGTAAACAGACCCTATCGGTATCAGCCCATTAGCACGCTTCTAAACACAGTGTAAACACATCTTAATTGTCTGGCCCTGCCACAGAGCAGCTGACTGCTGCCGGGGGAGAGAGATGAGAAGAGGAGAGTGTTCACTCCGCACGGCCCAGTCAGCCAGATGGGTGCCCGGCCTGCTGAAAAGCCTCCATTATTACCTCTGTAGGACCCGGGGCCAGGGCACGCCGGGCACTCGCCGCACACCTATAATTTAGCCCCATCGCTTTCGGCACAGGGACGGGGAAAAAGCGGCCCGGTAATTGTAGTCTCGTTTAGAAATGCAAGTAGCAATTAGCAGGAAATTGGCATTATACGGGCCGATTTGCATTCCTGCTGGGTGTAAAATGCTGTTTTAATAGCGGTTTGTTTTCCCCACATGAAATTATCTAAGGGGCCTTTTATCACCTTCTCCCCATCTCGCTCTCATTCTCTCTCACATTGTCTCCTCCTACCCTCCCTCTTTCATTTGGAGTCTTCCCATCAAGTGAGATTGGTCGCTGACAACTTTATTTTAACCACCCCATTGTAGTTCCTGGCCCCCTAAGTCTCTCTAGGGCAAGGCAGTTAAACCACAAGTAACGGACTGTAATACTAGCTGACATTTATTGAGTAATTGTGTCAGATGTTGGCATTGTAGTTTTATCAACATGCATTTGGCCAGCTCCAATGTTGACTTTATCTCTCCCCACCCCTCTCTCTCTTCTCCCCCTCCCTCCATCCATCTCCCCCCTCTCTCTTCTCCATCTCTCCCCCCAAATCACAGAGGCGGTGGACATGCTGAAGGAAATGAAGGAGAAGGAGGTGGTTGTGAGGGACACCACAGTTACCCTGCTCTTCCATGTCCTCAATGCTGCGGCCATGAAGGGGGACGTGGTAGCTGTCCGTAGGCTCCAAGACACCATCTTCACCCTGGGCCTGGCCACTCCCACCGCCAACCTCTGCTCCCCCCTGGTCTCAGCCCACCTGGAGACGTGAGTAGTACTCCCTCCTCCTGTCCTAACAGCTGTCAGGTACTCTATAGGACTTGTGGGCTAGACTCCAGTCTAGCATCAGACCTGTGTTCAAATACATGTATTTAATTATTTCTTATTTAAATATGAACTTATAGTGTATTTTCAAATAATGTGGCCATTTTTAAATGATGTCCTTTAAAACATGTCCTTCAATTAATAACTTGGGCGTTTATTTGTTTAAATCGCTGATTACAACAGGCGCTTATTAGAGACGGGCTTCTATTTGAGCCAGGTGTCTTTTTCCATAATGCACACAGCTTTGGCTCATTTGCATAGTTAATTGTTTATTTTTAGTTTTCACTTCCAACATTTTTAATGAATTTCTTCATTTCATGCAATGTGTTATTATTTACACATTGTCACTTTTATTTTTGTCTTAGTATGCCTCTATTAAAAAAAATATATATATATATTTATTATACTGTACCAGTCAAAAGTTTAGACACCAACTCATTCCAGGGTTTTTCTTTATTTTTTTATATTTCTACATCGTAGAATAGTAGTGCAGACATCAAAACTATGAAATAACACATGGATTCATTTAGTGACCAAAAATGTGTTAAAATATAATTAGATTTATATTTGAGTTTCTTCAAAGTAGCCACCCTTTGCCTTGATGACAGCTCTGCACACTCTTGGCATTCTGTCAACTAGCTTCACCTGGAATTCTTTTCCAACATTCTTGAAGGAGTTCCCACATATGCTGAGCACTTGTTGGCTGCTTTTCCTTCACTCTGCACTCCAACTCATCCCAAACCGTCGGGTGATTGTGGAGGCCAGGTCATCTGATGCAGCACTCCATCACTCTCCTTCTTGGTCATATACCACACATGCGGAGATCATCCGTTCACATACTCTGTGTTTAGCAAAGACATGGTGGTTGGAACCCAAAAAGTAAAATTTGGACTCAATCAGGCCAAAGGACAGATTTCCACCGGTCTAATGTCCATTGCTCGTGTTTCTAGGCCCAACCAAGTGTCTTCTTCTTACTGGCGTCCTTTAGTAGTGGTTTCTTTGCAGCAATTCGACCATGAAGGCCTGATTCACGCAGTCTCCTCTGAACAGTTGATGTTGTTGACATGTGTCTCTTACTTGAACTTTGTGAAGCAGTTATTTGGGCTGTAATCTGAGGCTGGTAACTCTAATGAACTTATCCTCTGCGGTAGAGGTAACTCTGGTCTTCCTTTCCTGTTGTGGTCCTCATGAGAGCCAGTTTCATCATAGCGCTTGATGGTTTTTGCGACTGCACTGACCTTCATGTCTTAAAGTAATGATGGACTGTCATTTCTCTTTGCTTATTTGAGCTGTTCTTGCTATATTATGGTCTTTTACCAAATAGGACTATATTCTGTATACAACCCCTACCTTGTCACAACACAACTGATTGGCTCAAACACATTAAGAAGGAAAGAAATTCCACACATGTACTTTTAACAAGGCACACCTGTTAATTGAAATGCATTCCAGGTGACTACCTTCACGAGAGAATGCCAAGTGTGGTTGAGAGAATGCCAAGTGTGCAAAGCTGTCAAGGCAAAGGGTGGCTACTTTAAAGAATCTCAAATATAAAATATATTTTGATTTGTTTTAACTTTTTTGGTTACGACATGATTCCATATGTGTTATTTCATAGTTTTGATGTCTTCACTGTTATTCTTCAATGTAGAGTAGGTTGAATGAGTAGGTGTGTCAACTTTTGACTGCTACTGTATTATTATTTATTATTATTATTATTATTATTCTCCACTTTGACTGTCCATTTTTGGCAGTTCTTAGTTTTGTGAATAGATGGCGATTTCCCAATTGTCTAGGTGTCTGTACTCTGAAGTTGTTGACTGTTTGAACTCGCCAGTTAGCTTGCAATTCTCCGCTGTTAGCAGCCATTGGCTAGTAGTTCTTACTGCCGATTTAAATACTGATAATAGCAATTTTTTCGAGTCATTACTGAATTGTAACAATTCATTTAGACCCTGTGTTTTATTTGAAACTGCTGTTTATTTGCTGATGTGTGTGCTGTTGCCAGGCACAGGGACAAGCGGCTATTTGAGACTGTTTTATGGTATTTGAAAATATTTTAAATAGTCCTAGGACCTGGGTTCAAATGCATGGGAGTATTTATTTGTATTTGGGTACATCTCAATATTTACTTTGAAGTAGTATTTGAACCCAGGTTTGATTAGCTAGAATCACTGTCTGGTATGGCAACTGCTCGGTCTCCAACCGCTACAGAGGGTAGTGCGTACGGCCCAGTAGATCACTGGGGCTAAGCTGCCTGCCATCCAGGACCTCAACACCAGGCAGTGTCAGAGAAAGGCCCTAAAAATTGTCAGACCCCAGTCATAGACTGTTCTCTCTGCTACCGCATAGCAAGCGGTACTGGAGCGCCAAGTCTAGGACCAAAAGGCTTCTCGACAGCTTTTACCCCCAAGCCATAAGACTCCTGAACAGGTAATCAAATGCCTACCCAGACTATCTACATTGTGTGTGTCCCATAGTAATCCTTCATTCTAAGTGGTGGAATGGAACAGAGCCCAAATGATAACGCCCAACAGGGTACCTGAACATTTTCTCTGGGAAAAGGACTTCCTGTGTCTCACTGCTTCGTTGTTCGTCATTGGCTGTGGTGGGTCTTGTGAGCCAGAGTTCCTGATCATGCTTGAAGGAGCATTCTGGGGAATTGGTTCAGTCAGGGAGGGTTTGGATCTGGGGCTGGGCTGTGCATGCATTTTTGTGTTTGTCTTTCTAACAGAGGTGGGGGGGGATAGATTGTGAGGCTTTGTGTGTGTGTGTGTGTGTGTGTGTGTTTGGGGATCGGCCAGCTGCTGTACCCCTAACAACCCTAGCCTCCCCCTCCTGACCCCTATTTACATAACTCTGACTCATGCTCCGCGTCTCTGAGATGGCTATCGATGCCTTCTCGCTAAAAATGTAATATGCAAATCAGTCCGGGGGAAAAACCTGTGTTTCTGGGAGCCGCGGCCCCATGGCCCCACCCCTCAGCCCCTGTTCAGGTCTATTTGTGAGAACAGCTTTTAAGTAGATCAGCTCATTTGCATGTTAATTATGTACAGAGCACTAATTGCTGGATTTGCCACAGCCATGCGGCGCACTGTTCGAAACAACCCCCCTTCGCTCACACACACACACACACACACACACACACACACACACACACACACACACACACACACACACACACACCCTTTTCCCCCAACATGCTCTGGGAGAGGGTGTACCAAGGGTGTACCTTTACACACATGGACGTTTGACACACACAACAGTGTGGTGCAAGCGCCCCCCTGGGGCTGTTTGTTTGCTGTCAGTCAGTGCTCAACACAAACACACCGTGGAGGTTCATGCCTTAATTGCTGCCTGCTCTGAGATTAGCTTGGTAATTTCCCCAGGTTCATTAGCAGCAGTGAAAACAAGGGATCTCTCTTCTCCCTGAACAGAGCAGAGCCACGTTCACCACTGAATCACTGGGGTTCACTGGGCTCACAATACAAAACCCAGGGTGAGGAATGCTTTATAGAGGGATTTCTAGACCTGTAAAGGTCTCTCTGTGGCGTAGTATAGCCTAGACCTCTTCTTGACACAAAGACAAAGTTTAGAGACGTAAGTTAAGGATTTTTGTCTTATTTTTTGCCATCCCCAGAATAAGGGTTCCCGTTCTCTTCACGTCTCTGCCCTTTATCTTTTCCACATCTATCTCTTTCCCCTTTCTTCTCCATATTTATCCCTTCCCATCTCCTCCACTATTCATCCCTCCTTTTCGCTCTCCATCTCATCCCCTCCTCTTTCTCTTCTCTCTGTTGGTGCCGTCAGTCAGGGAGGCGTTGGCGGCGGAGGACAAAGCGCTACGTGTCATTCTGGCGACGCTGTCTCATCACAGTGTCAGCAGTAATGACTTAATGAACACTTCTCCCCCAGATTAACGCTGACAGCCCGTCAGCCTAGCCAGTTAGCCGCCGAGCACCGCTCCAACACACTGGCTCTCTCTCTGAGACGCTAACCGTTAGCTAACTGCCTTACTGGATCCATATCCTTGATTAGCACCCCTGCAATGCTAATGAGCCTAACAATGGGAGGTGGGAGAGACAAGTCTTGGAGAGGAGTGTGGGGGGGGGGGGGTGGTATTACAGTTGGAGATGAGACGGAGGAGAGCTGTCAGGCGGCTCCAGCCTGAGATGGAGAACTGGATTCACTCTTAGTGTGTGCGCGAGAGAGGGGGTGAGGGACAAATTGGGAGTGGAGTATGTAAGTGCAGCTGTACAACACAAATGTGGAACCGAGACAGACTAGCCATTAAGTTGGACTTGACCACAGATTAATCAATATGTCTGTCACTGTGTGTACAGATTATACTGTATGTTGTGGCTTTGCAGTCGTGTCCTAATGTAACTCATAACAGCAGGCTAGAGGTGTCACGATCAAACACCACACCACACCCCCCACACACACACACACTCTCCCCTACACACACCCTCTTCTGCGCGGCCCTCCCTTCCTTCCAGGGGACAGTGGTGTGATAACGTGAATGCCAATCTCTGTGGAACAAAAGAGTGGGACGGAGGAGAGGAAGGAGGGAAGGAGAGGCGTGCAAAGAAATAATGAAAGGATGGAAAGAAGTGATCTTTCTTGTCTAATCCTTCAGGTTCTGTGCGTAAAGCACTCGCTGCCACCATCTTTTTTCAGGACTTAATTGGCTGGAAAGTGCTTGACATGCAAAGTTGGTGACATTAACGGGGGAACGTGTTTGAGTAAATCGGAGCGCAAGTGACAGCTAAATTGTACCTAGGGAAATTATGAAGCCTTCAACATGGTTAATTCTCTTTTTGGTTGGAGATGGGAGGAGAGGGCGCTGTAATTGCGATGCTGGTCGGGAGTTTCTAAAGACGTTTTTTCCTGTGAGAAGGGGTTTTGGGTATTTGGGTGGGCGGAATGGAGGTGTCGTCAAATGGAGGGAGGGTGGTGTAAATGTCTGATCGACCGTCTTGGTATTAAATCATTCTGTAGAATTTTACAGAATACCTTTGGAGTGAGGTAACACTGACTGAGGCTGAGGCTTCATACACACATGCCTGGCAGGTAGATCACAGGTCACTATATTCCTGTCCAGTAAAAGTTTCTCCCTCACTTTTTTTGGAATAAATTACACCTCTTCTCTCCCTCTCTCTGCTGCTCTCTCATTCTCTGGAGAGTGGCTGTTCAATCAGGAAGCGAGTGGTTGAATTGCCTCTTGACTCCTGCTTGATGAATAATGTTGTCGCTCTTCATTTCAATTAAAAGCGATTGCCTGAGCCCAGTTTGTGTTCCAAGCTCAATCACATCCTGTGTTTTTCCCGTACCCACCTCCCCCTCCTCTCCATTCTGCCCATACCAAGGTCAGACTTCTTTTGGGTGGGAGGCACATTTCCTTGTCCGGCGGCTGTATAATCTTCAAGAGTAGAAAACACTACAGAAATTATACCTGTTACTCACTCCCTCCCCGCTCTCTGGCTCGCTATCCCACCCCACCTGACCCCTCCCAACAGTGCCCTATCCTCTGTGACCTCTGTGTGATTGGCATGGTAATTACCCAATCAACAGATTGATGGCGGCGCAGTCACAATAGAAGGGATTGGAGTGGTGTTTTTCTGTCTTCTCCGTCAGCCCTCTGTCAGCCCCACTCCCAGGCTCTTTGTTCAGGGGGAGGAGCGGGAGGAGGGTGGAGATGGCACGGGGAGCGCTCTAATTTTGTTGCCATATTCCTCTAAATTGCGCAGCTGGGGGTGAGGTGAGGGGGGTGAGGGATGCTGAAAGCGTTGGAGAACAGGAGAGAAGGCTAAAGATCACAAAAGAGGTTGTTTCCCGTCTATTCATCCATTCACCCTGGAAAAACCCAATGTTTTTAATCATTTGTTCTACCAGAGAGATTTGTCAAAGGAACGTGGCCAATTGCCTCATCTCCTGGTTGACCTGTCAGGGCTGAAAAGGGCTCCATTGTTGTGAGGTCAGTCATTTGTGACGGAGGTCAAAGGCCTGGAGTAGTCTTGTTTTCGCTCAGTCATATAGATTTGATTTTAAATGAATGTTCTCTTTCTCTCTCTGTGTGTCTCACCAGTAAGGACCTTGGCGGGGCTCTGGAGGCAGCTATGGAGTGTCAGAAGCAGTATGGACAACTCCCACGTATCCACGACGTCATCTGTGGCCTGGTGGAGAGGGGAGACACGGAGCTCCTACAGAAAGGTGAATGCCACCACCACAAATCAAATTTCTTGATCACATGCGCCAAATACAACTGGTGTAGACGTTACAGTGAAATGCTTGCTTACCTTTCCCAACGAGTCAGTTTCAAAATAATAATGCAAAATGAAATGGTAACTAACACGAGGAATACACTAGAATGGAGCTATATGCAGGAGTACGAGGTATTTCAGATAGATATGTAGATGAAGGCAGGGTAAAGTGACTAGGCATCAAGATGGATAATGCGAGTAAAATAAAGAACAGTAGCAGCAGCAAATGATGCGTTTGTGAATGTGTGAGGGTTTTGTGTAGTTTGTGTGTATCTGTGTCTAGTGAATGTGTACATATTTGTATTTATTATGGATCCCCACTCTTCCTGGGGTCCAGCAAAATTAAGGCAGTTATACAATTTTAAAAACATTACATTCATAACAGATTTCACAACACACTACATGTGTGTCCTCAGGCCCATACTCCACTACCACATATCTACAACACAAAATCCATGCGTACGTGTGTGTGTATAGTGCGTATGTTTGTGTTACATCACAGTCCCTGCTTATAGTCTAGGTCAGTGCAGATAGTTCAGGTATCATTAGTTGACTATTTAGCTTCTAACCCCAAGCCATAAGACTGCTGGTCTGTGAGTCGATGCTCCGGTACCGTTTTCCAGACGGTAGCAGAGTGAACAGTCTATGGTTTGGCTGGCTGGAGTTTGGGCAAATGTTCCATCCTTCCTCAGATATAGAGGCCCTGGATGGCAGGGAGCTCGTCCCCAGTGTTGTCCTGGGCTGTCTCTCAACTCTTCATCCATCCCTCCTCCCTACACCCTCACATTCATGACATGTAGTGCAACAATGTGTGTGTGATGTACAATGTGCACTCTCCCAAGACAGCCCGTAGTCACTGTGTAGTGTCTACTAAGAGCCCACCATCGACAACGGGCCCCAGGTCACTGTGGAGGATGCTGGCGATCATGATTTGAATGGCTCCTCCTCTTGACAAATGGGTGGTGAAAGGGTTAAGTCCTTTGTGTGCTGTAGGTGAGTGTGTTTGAGTGGCCCCCCCCTGTTGAGCACCACTCTACACCCCCTGGCCCTATGCCCTCTTCTCTCACCCTGTGAGTGGCACTGCCCCTGCCCAGGGTCAGACGGGGCCTCCCCTTAAACACACACCCCTGTGCTGCTCTGTCCTCTCACCCTGTGAGTGGCACTGCCCCTGCCCAGGGTCAGACGGGGCCTCCCCTTAAACACACACCCCTGTGCTGCTCTGTCCTCTTACCCTGTGAGTGGCACTGCCCCTGCCCAGGGTCAGACGGGGCCTCCCCTTAAACGCACACCCCTGTGGTGCTCTGTCCTCTCACCCTGTGAGTGGCACTGCCCCTGCCCAGGGTCAGACGGGGCCTCCCCTTAAACGCACACCCCTGTGCTGCTCTGTCCTCTCACCCTGTGAGTGGCACTGCCCCTGCCCAGGGTCAGACGGGGCCTCCCCTTAAACGCACACCCCTGTGCTGCTCTGTCCTCTCACCCTGTGAGTGGCACTGCCCCTGCCCAGGGTCAGACGGGGCCTCCCCTTAAACACACACCCCTGTGCTGCTCTGTCCTCTCACCCTGTGAGTGGCACTGCCCCTGCCCAGGGTCAGACGGGGCCTCCCCTTAAACACACACCCCTGTCCTGCTCTGTCCTCTCACCCTGCCTGGAAACCACATATTGTGTCGGTTATCAAAAATTCACTTCATTTCTATCCCTCAGCAAACTTATGAATGGATGGAAATAGTTTTCTGTGGGTCAGTCCCTTTTTTCAAATGTACAGTTTGTTAAAGAGTGTGAGGTTTGCATTGGTATTAGTTTTGAGTGTCTCTATGGATAGACTGTGTGTGTGTGTGCTGGTGTGTATGCAGATGAGCCCCCACATCTCCACCTGGCCAGTGCCTGATAGAGGGAGATTGGCAGCAGACTGCTGAGAGCAGCTCTTTGAGAAGTTTCAGCTCTGAAAGCCAAGCAGCTTATAGCCATTCTAATGGGACTGGAAGAATGTGGGGAAAAGCTTTCTGCAAGTGTGTGTGTGTGTTGTTTTGTTTAGCCTCTCATACCTCTCTCTCCTCGCTCTCCCTCTCCTCTTCCCACAGCGATGGACTTTGTGAGCCAGGAGCGAGGCGAGATGACAATGCTGTACGACCTCTTTTTCGCCTTCATGCAGACTGGCCGCCACCGGGAGGCCCGCAAAATCATTGAGGTGGGACCACCACCCAACCTCCCATTGTGTTTGCATGCAGCACACCGCTATTTTAAAGATACTTAATTAGACGGCAGTAATAAGTTCCCTCTTTTTAAATTAGATTGGGTCTAAATCTGAACTAATGCCATTCCCCAGCAACACAATGGAACAGGTGGGGGAAGCAGAGGAGTGTGTGTTTGTGCGTGTTCCGTGCTGGATGTGGCCAGTGGTTTATATGAAAAGCAGTCACTTATTTCCAATTTCTATTAAGAGATTGGAGCCAATCCTATCTCTGTGAATTTCCTGGGAGCTAACAGGTCAGGGGTTAAGCTACAGTTCTGATTTGAGGGATTGACTGCGTTTTTGTATTTGCATATTAACTGGCTAGAGAGGACAGGCACATTCCTGAACACATTGCTGTATATCGCTGTGGCGTTAAAGGGGTAGGTTAATGCCTAAAACTCTGGGGAGGTGTTAAACATCTCAGCAACCACATTACTATGATATAGCCATCTTCTGAGATGGCCAGCGAACACCATTTCAGGAGAGGGATGCTAATTGGGCTGTAAGGTGGTTACTCGTTAGGTTTGAGGGGGTACATCATTCTGGGGGCAGGGTTAGGGTTCAGCAGAGCTGCATATTGAAGATGTTTTGCGGCTGGAGTGGAGAAGAGCGTCTATTAGCTGAAGGTACCTAGGGAAGAAGCGCTCCGTACAAGTCCTGTTTTCTTGATTCGTTTTCTGTGTCTTTTGTTCGTGTCAGTCCATCCGCCGTCTCTGCTTTCAGGCCGTTCCCCCGACACACACTGCAAACGCTTGCAGCTCAGGAGTCTATTCTTCCTCACTGAACATTTATTTAGACAAAAACCATTCAGATGTTTAATTATCCAACCATCCTAATCTCCCAGCTCAATTCCCCTGTCTACTCTGTCCACTTGCATGACTGGATGGATACCAGTTAGTACGGATTAGTGCCATGAGGTGTGTGTCTGCGTATTCTTGTTTTAAGTCAAATGGGGATATTTGTGTACCGTGTGTTGTATGTGGGGCGGAAGCTGGAACGCAGATGCTATAACCATATGTGTGTGTCTTAATGCAGATATTAATTTGACCATAGACACAATCCATGCCGTTTAGGATTACAACCATTTCCAGAACTGTGTCCTCATACGATCCTTATTAAAGCTAGGTAGATGTAGTGGTTGTTGTTATTGTTGTTCTGGGCTGCAGCAGGCTGGCTGGCAGCGCCCATCCTAAGCCTCTTCCTGGTTATTAAAAACTCATCAGATGAGGAGGCTTTGGTCCGGGGGGGATAAGATGAAAATGATGTCGGTGAGGATGGATCGACAGTAGAGGGACGGTCACTCGATAAGGAGGGGAGCAGGCGATTTAGTAATTTGGCCCTGAACGCCTTTTAATATCCTGATTCTTCAGGATGAGAATAATGCTGTCTGCTGGAACTGTGTGGCTCTCGCACTCTCTCTCTCTCTCTCTCAACTTTACCAGATCATCTATGTATCATGGTGTCCTGGCCCTGTGACAGGGCTTGCCAAAAGCTGCTTGTCCCCTCTGAGTTTCTATAAGGAGGATTTAGGACATGAACTATGATTTGCAAACCCTCTTAAATATTGACATGCTATTATTGTGTACTAATACCCCTCTAAGAATGGAACGTACAGTCCCTGTTCCATATCGTCTTAGAAGGGGAGGTTCCGACAAGCTTCAGATGATACCAGACCAACACACAACATTTTGTGTTTTTCATTTCAACTTCAATATCTTCTTTTGGCTTTTTGTTTTGTCATGAAATGCCCTTCAGTTCCATTGACATTCTTCTGGTTTTGTATGTTTGTGACAATCTGTTTCAAGTGTGGGCAGTTGGATTTAGGCCTAAAGGGGGGTCTCCTTTCTGGTCTATTGTGAACTTGTGACTCACTACATGTTGTTGTGTACTGTGCTTAATGTCTCCATATTGTGCAGAACTTTGTATTGAGGCTAAACGTAGAAGAGAACTCTCTACCTGGTCTGTGTGTATAAATAGCTGCGACGTGGTCTCATGTCGGACCGGTAGGTCAGAATCAGAAAAAGCTCTCGTTCTCCCAGCCAGATATCCTCTCCATGTGAACTCTGCCCCCTAAATCTGCCCACTAATTAAAATGAGTGATATCTGGGAGGTCAGATGGATGACTGAGATCTATCACAGAGACCTTTCCTCTTCAGTGGAGCTTCAAGTGTCAGAACAGAGAGGCTTGCCGCTGACTCTGTTTTGTATAATTGCAAGGTGTTTAATTGCAGGTAATTAAATGAAATACAATAGAAATGGGTACCACTTTTTGGTTATGGTTAAGGTTAGGTGGTTTTGTTAAGGGGTGGGCACCATTAGGTAGGTGTGTGTGTGTGGGGGGGTGTAAGGAGGGTTTTGTGTAAGTGGGGAGTATTAATTATAAGTGTCAAATACAAGAAATTGAGATTGTTGAGCATAATTTGTGAGAGGGTAGTATGACTACATGAGGATGAGTATAGAAAGGCTATGTGAGTTGGTGCAACAGTCACTACTGCATTGTCTTTGCTGTGGGTGTGTGATGTGAGCTTGTTGTGGCACTCTAGTCCAGACAGCATAGTCAAAGGGGCTGAGTTTCATAAACCACAAAGCAGCAGGCAGGAGATTGTCTTAATAATCTGACCTAGATGTCCTTTTGGGGATTGGGATATGTGCTGGAAGTGAAAAGTAGAGAGTGTGTGTGTGAAGCGGGAGGAAGAGGGACTTATCACCATGGATTTTATGCCCGGGAAGATTTGCCCTCGGGGGGCTTAGATCCCTGGCTGGAGGGGTGGGGGGTAGCAAGCTGGGCTGGGGGCGGGGCGGGGGGATTTCCTGTTTGCTGTAGAAAAAATATGTACCACTTGCACTCGGCCTTATTTACTAAGCAGATTAGACGCGGTGGCGGAGAACAGAACAAATTGTAATTTGTCCTTTGGCTGGTTGTATAAGACCATAATGCGTAGTCTTTTTTTGATCAAGTAGCCATGGTCCTGCAGCACAGGGGGATTGAGAGATCTTGGTCATAGACAGATTAACATGTCAGGGCAGAGTGGAAGAACCAAGGGACTATCTCACTCTGATTGACTGGAGCACTGATGAAATGCTATCCCATCTCTAACCCCTTCCACCCCACCCTCCCTAGCCTTTATGAACACATATCACTCCAAAAATACAGTGTGCTTATGCCACCCTCTCAGTGTGCGTGTCCAAAGGGCATCATACCATAGTATTATCCAGAACCATTATTATATGGCTCTGGTATTATCCATATACACCCTTCATCTTCTATCTTTTTCATGTGATTCTGTTTCTGGTAATTTTGAGCCTGTTGGATATTACTTTCCTGGATAACTCACAGGGGGATTGTTGAGTTGAGATATTCAGATATTCACTTCTGGGAAATTACAGGAATGTATGGGTTTAATGTGCGTTAAATCATGTACTCAATCATGAGGTATGAAATGGAAGTCACTGTATGTTTCAACGTGTTGGAATGATGTACTCTGTACAGTATGCAATACAGAAAGGTTTATCAGGCACTAGTTGATTTAACATAAACCACGCTGTGTTTGTTTTAAATAAGTCCTTTCTGTTGGTCCCACAGACTCCAGGTTTAAGGGCTAGACCAGGACGCCTGCAGTGGTACGCTGAGAAGTGCATCAACGGCAACCAGGTGAGAGAGAGACCACACACACACACACACACACACACACACACACACACGCACCACATCTAAAGTATTGTGTCCCTGTGTAGATGGAGTCGTTGGAGAGCATGGTGGATATGACAGCCAAGCTGTTTGAATGTGACCGGGATGAGCTGTATCACTACGTGTTGCGGCTCTGCAGTAAGTCCCCCTCAACCTCCATCCCTACTCTTCTCTGACTGGGTGGCTTTCCTGTCAACATCCTATTACATTACTATTCAATTAGGATTCTAATCGGGGTTGTGCTCAATTCCAATCAAAGGCAGTCAATTCAGGAAATAAACTGAAATTTCAACTAAATGATTGAAAAAGGGGCATCTATTTTTAATGTCTTCTCGATAAAATGAAAAGGATATGATATTTGTCAAATCACTTCCTAAATGGACTCCCTTCAATTCGAATAGAGCCCAACCCTGATTCTAATTCATAATTCTAAGGTCTTTCCTGTATCTCACCATCGCTGTATGGATGGACTGACTGGATGTACATTCTCCAAGTTTATGAACCTCACTTTACCCCTGACTGGTTATATTAA
This sequence comes from Oncorhynchus kisutch, assembly GCF_002021735.2. Classification (NCBI taxonomy): domain Eukaryota; kingdom Metazoa; phylum Chordata; class Actinopteri; order Salmoniformes; family Salmonidae; genus Oncorhynchus; species Oncorhynchus kisutch. The sequence goes on along the minus strand of NC_034198.2, from coordinate 27,187,723 downwards.
GCCCCCCCAACTATCCCTGAAGTCACTACTACTTCCCTCCATCTCCTCTTCTCATGTGACCGTTTAACCTTTAACCATCGCTGTATGGATGGACTGACTGGATGTACATTCTCCAAGTTTATGAACCTCACTTTACCCCTGACTGGTTATATTAAGCCCCCCCAACTATCCCTGAAGTCACTACTACTTCCCTCCATCTCCTCTTCTCATGTGACCGTTTAACCTTTAACCATCGCTGTATGGATGGACTGACTGGATCTACATTCTCCAAGTTTATGAACCTCACTTTACCCCTGACTGGTTATATTAAGCCCCCCCAACTATCCCTGAAGTCACTACTACTTCCCTCCATCTCCTCTTCTCATGTGACCGTTTAACCTTTTGCCCCCCCCCCCCCCCAAATCCCTGGCAGTAATGTGGCGTGAACAGTGGCGTAACCCCAGGGCCATTTTGTGTGTGAGAGAATGGGTTCAGAATCCCAGTATCCACAGATAGTGAATGACTAGATTACATCTCGTGAAGATTGAGCTTTTTTGGAACTGTTTGGCCAGTTCAGCCCGGGGCAGATAAAGCCTGCTCGGATACAAATCAAATCAGCCCAGAGTTAAGTGTCTGGCTGAGGAGGATGAGCAGATTAGGCCTTTTCTACCTTGATTGCTCTCTGAGCATTAAGCAGCATGAGTGTCAACAAGGAATCTTGATGTCTGTGTGTATGTTGGTGTGCATGTTTTATGTTTTTTATTTAACCTTTTATTTAACCAAGTAGTCTCGTTTATAAAATATGTTTTTGAAGAGTTTGTGTGTGTGTGCGTACATGTGATCATGCTCTTTCTCACCCTCAGAGGACACAAACGACTGGCGCAAGGCGGAGGCCACCTGGACCAAGATGCAGGAGGAGAATGTGATACCAAGAGAGAGGACCCTGCGCATACTGGCTGACATCCTCAAGAGTAATGGACAGGAGGTGCCTTTCGAGGTGCCTGAGGTAAAAAAGCCTTCTGAAATCACTTACTGCTCTGCCACCACTAGTAAGCACAGCTCTCCTTTTATTTCCATTCCATCAAATCAGTCATTTTCCCAAATCGGTGTTTGCTTCATTAAAGCTCATCCTCTCTGCTGATGTTCAGTTTGTTGCACATTGAATCGCGGGCAGGACACTACCTTTTAGTACCTCCGAGTTTATTATAGGCTTCATTATCATTGGCTTGCCGTGGTGCCCCCTCTGTCCTGGTTGACTCCTAGTTGGTTGAAATCCCTGAACTAGTCTGATTTCTCCGCACCTCTGGTGACAGTCCGTCTGAAACAACAAATCGTTGTATTTTAGCTACAGCTAGGGTAAATTTGAATTTGGGATGATCATTGGGACAGGAATTAATACTAGCCCCTAATGCCCAAATAATTCAGCCACTGCTAAATAACACCATGTCTTTTGCTGCTTAGTGGACTTTAGCACAAGTCTCTAGAGGACTCTGGCAGAGGCTACTGGAAAGATGTGACCAAATTACCCAGCATTCCCTCTGCTTGACTGCACCCGTTTCCTCTGTTGATTCAAAATACATTATTTCTCCATTGGAATACATTATTTTCCAGCTTCCTTCCAGTTGTGTCCATGCTTGTTGGGGAGGCCTGGAGGGAGATGAGACTCAAAGTGATGGCTTTAGCCCTTGGAGATGACCTTTGTGACCTGAGGCTCCCTGGAGTTGTCAACCCCCACACCCCCTTTTAGCCTCCCCGGCCCGTATGCCTAGCCTAATTTACCCCAGGCCAGCGTAGCTTAACCCCCTCCCCCGGTCGCTGAACGGGTGACTGAAGATTGAGGGGCCCTACAACAGTCTACTTAACACACACACACCTCACTCAAAAAAGACGCATCGCAATTCTTATACTTAAAGGGAAATTTTGCATGACATGCGCAAAAGGTTCCTGCAACGTGGTTGTAATTTGTGTCATTGAACAGGCCTATACCTGTGCTAGAGAGACTGAATGACAAAGCCTAGTCACTAGCACGAATAGAAACCAGTACAAAACACCCCCAAGTTTGTGTTTTTCCACGGAGTACAGCCCATGTGCCGGTCGGGTCAAATCCATTGTATTGAAACTCTGGAACATCCTCAAATGTGATCCAAATCTACCAGAGTTCACAACATGTCCCCCTCTAATTTGTTTTCGCCGTGCGCGCAATCTTGCCGATTCCGTTACGCACAGCATGCAGCAAACCAAGAAGCGTGACACTAGGCTCCCAGGCCCTCCCAATGGAAACTACAAGTGTGGCCACTGTACATTGATAATATGACCGATACAACAACAACAAAAATCCCACCCAAGAACAGGTAAAGAATATAAAATCTAAAGCTTCATTAATTGTAGCACCACAAAAGTCCTATACATGTTCAAATGCCTCTGTGCTGCTGTTTATATTGGTCAAACTAAGCAAGCATTGAAGCATCGCATCGCAGAACTTAAGGCTGCTTTAGAAATAAGAATAGATGATGCTATTGCGTGCCACTGCATCGAAGCCAACCATGGCTCACCTTCCTCCCTGCTCTTTGTAGCCATAGAACACGTCCAAGTTTCACCAAGAGGAGGTGATATCGAACATAACTAAAACATTCTGGCATTGTTTTTTCATTATGTACCGGCTGCACGACCATCCACTCAAGAAGAAACAATTGTCCAGCGCACTGATAGAGAATTCATCATTTAAAAAGTAACAAATATTTTACAGTCTTATAGAGAGAAGACTATTCACTAGTCGAGGGTGTAATGGTACCATGGAAAGCCTTGCTGACAGCTGTCTGTAGGCATTTAGAAGAAATGTCTGTGGTCTACAACCACTACAAAATAACACAAGGTATTTTTTAATACGAGGTGTTATTTATATGTATAGTAAGTAGTGGCAAGAGAACTGTTGACGCTACATAAGGTTAATAGCAAGTAACAACAAGAGAATAGTTGAAGATGCACATGGGTAATAAGGGAGATTACCGAGTGTGTTTGGGAATGGTACTAAGTGGATGTGAAGTTGTGTGATTGTGAGATGACATGTAAAGCTGATTTTGAAATTTGGATAATAAGCTGATTGATATTTGGATAATAAGCTGATTGATATTTGGATAATAAGAGGTTCTTTTTTTGGAACCTCTCCAGTGTATGGATAATTAACAATGATCCATTTAAGATGGACTTTGAGTGTCCCTGTGTAAGAATTTCCACAACACATCCGAACGGTTTGGCCTACAAACTAATATGGAAAGATGAGGACTCTCACAAATGCTCGAAGACCCCCATAAGTCAGTAACGCTGATGTGCCAGCTTCTGTCTGTAGCATCCAAACCGTTTTGGGCTACAAACATGGCATCCAGTTTCTGTCTCTCCGTCAGTGAAAAGCCATTGGTTAACTGAGCTCATAAAGCTCCCTCCTCACTCTCCTGTGAAACTCCACCTTGCGCTTCATTTCCATGTGCTTGTGGAACAGACTTCCAGTACCACTCACAATCCCAGATCTCTGAGAAACTCGGGAGGACCTGACCCAAAGCCACATGTTCAACCAGTTCTAGATGTACCATAATGCATTCTAAACATGGAATGTTGAGAAATACACAAATGGCAATAAACCAAATCCTGGTGAGAATACACCATTTCATTCTTACCCATGTCAATATATTTGATGGTCTTGCAAGGAGATATTGATGTGCCATCCATGGTCCGGACTGATGAAATTGCTGGGTGTAAAAGCTCATTTTAGAAAAATGTAGAATCTTCGATGGCAGAAGCAAGTCGTCTAGTCTTGGGGTTGTTGCAACCAAAACTGAGTTGCAAATCAACGCTGTGGCTCTTAACCAAGCATTCTCAATACAAACATTCTACCTACTTTGCTTTGAGTGATTTTGTGTTTTCATGATTCAGAATTGCCACGACAAAGAAAAATTGTGAAATTAAGTGAAGTACTAAAATCAGTTTTACATTGAACTCGACACAGACATGCACCAATCACCCAGATATGTTGTGAATGCGTTGTGATATGCAATTTGCGACTCTGTTTCTATGCTTCATTGTAGAATTATGAAACACAGATTCACTTGCGCACGCACACATTATTCTATGGGATAAGCATGCTCTTGTGTTCCTATCATTTGTGTACCATAGGGGCCATTGTTTTTGTATCGTGTGAATATTGACCCATATTTTACCAGTGACTGTTTTGATAGTAGTTATTCACAGTATGTTGTACTCTACCTTTCCATAGGTGTGGTATGAGCAGGCTGCAGACAGAGAAGCACAGTCGGAGACCAAGCCTGAAGGGTCAAAGGGCAAAGCCACCAAGTCAGCCAGCACCCAGGCTGCTACTGCAGAGAACAACCCTGCTGACTACCAGTTCAGACTGCTCACCCTCTGCAAGAAGGGCAAGGCTAAAGGTATTGCTGCCAGACCTCCATTGGTAATATTGGTGATTTCCTGGGCTTCTCTTAATACAGACTGTCCCATGACCACTGAGACATGTTTTACGAAACATGTTTGGTTGTCCTGTTGACATGGTGGATTGTTGAATGCTTTTCATATGTTTCCTGATGGTGATCTCTCTCAATCCCTCTCTCCTGCTACATTTCTCATCCTCTCTCCCTCCATCTCCCTCTGTTGGTCTGTCCAGAGGCCTATGATATGCTGAAGGATATTGATAGGAAGGGAGTGACCCTGGGCCCGGCCCCCTACGACAGTCTGATCCGGGCTCTGCTGGCCGAGGGTAGTATGGAGAACGCCATGGTGGTCAAAGAGATGTGAGTTGTCTGTGTGTGTTCACCAGTCAGTACGTCCTGTGTCCTCTCCCTCACTTCCCCTCTCTATCTGCCAGTGGTCCTGACAAAGAAACCACACACTTTTGCAGTGGGCTACTTCCACACTCGGAGTCAAATTCTGGTTTGTCACAGGTTAAGCTTACAGTATACAGGGCAGCCAGGGTTCTTGAATTAGGTTTGAGATTACCAAGTGATTGTGAATTGACCCTTAACCCTGCTGGATGTGAACAGCAGTGGTCTGGTAAGCCTCGGAAGCGCTTGAGCCCCTTCCTATCGACACAGATTAATTTGGTTTTCTGGGAAGCGGATGACTTGGCACAAAAATGACAATCTTCTGCTGATTAGTAATGTATCGTGTGTGTGTTTTTTGGTTGTCCTGGGATCTTAGTAGCAGGAGTTATCCCTTTTTAAAAAACGAGAGCGAAATTAGGTTCTCATCGCTCATAACACATGACTGATGATCTGTCCCCTTCGAGCAGGAGAGTCTTTGTATAATCCTCTCCTCTTCCCTCGCTCACTGCCCTCGGGTGGCTGTTGAAGTTCCCTGTGTGTGTGTCTGTCTGTGTGTTTATGAACAGTTAGTAGAATTACCACAAGGACACAACACATACCTTCCACATTACACACACCACATCCCCACCTGTCCCCCTTCGCTCCAGAACTTTAGGTACCCCTACGTCAGGCCAGTATAGGGCATGACTTAACCCAGGGTTTTTTAGTCCTGTGAGGGACCTTGAATTTATCAGAGAAGGGATGCAGTGGGGGTTGGTTTAATCATGTGGTTAAGATGATCAAGATGCCAGTAATAATTCCCCTAGTGTGTATAAAGCCCAGTCTCTTGCGTGTGGATGACTTAGACAGGGCTGGAGCCAGATGGGCCCAAGGCTGGGTTGGGGAGAGGAGGGGCTGCATCATAACTGAGCAGTGGGGCGCTTAGCAGAGATTAAGGGGATTGGGATGGAGAGAAATGTGGGAGGGTCAGAGCGGAAGTTGGGTGGAGGGGGGAGACCCCAGAGAGAGGGTGAAAAGAGTGCAAGAGATGGGGAGGCTAGAGGGCAGCGACAGGAGGGATTTTCTTTCCTTGGGATTGATAAGAATCACTCTGACCAAGGTTTCCGCATCAATCTGTCCGAGTGTGCAGAGGGCTGGTGGTTGGTCGCCGCGGCGATAAGGAGCATGAGGCCAACGCTCAATTGAGCAGCCAGATTAATCCGGTCGGAGACTGTAATAATAAAAGGGAGATTGATTGAGGTATTAGTGGCTCTGAAATGGAAAAAAAAGATGTCTGAAAGGACAAGGGGATAGACTGAGGGATGGAGGGAAAGGGACATTACCTAGGGTCTCATCACTGCAGCAGCTGTTCTCTCCCTGCCCAGCCCCAGAGGAGACTCACCGCCCCCCACACTCGGAGCTGGAGAGGACCTCAGAGGGAGTAGTCTGAACACCCGGTTGTTTTGTAATACTTCTATGGCCAGACTTGATTGTCAGTCGGACTCACTTTCACTCGGCCCCTCTGTCTTATTTTCTCCCTCTTCTCTCTCTTCCCATTTCATTGGAGTGGAGGGTTGTTCACCTCTGCTGTAAGGTTGAAGATTGTTGACTTATGTCTATTCTGTCTGTCTGTTCCTCAGTGCCGTAGGCCGTATCCCAGGGTTCAAGCTGAATGACATAGCCAACAGCCTCCTCATCATTACACAGGTCAAGAGAGGGCTAGCCAAAGGTGGGTTTTTGCGTGATACGTGCTCAAACACATACACTGATTTTCTTTGTTGCAAACATTCTGTTGCCTTCCTCCCATCCTTAGATGGCATGTCCACACTCAAGTCCATGCTGCAGGGAGACCAGGTGCCCTCAAAACTGTCCGTCACACGATTGGTCCAATCCCTCGGTAGCCATGGGGATGTCCAAGGCATCCAGGAAGTGGAGGTTCTGATGAAGGGGTTGGGCACACCCCTCAACCTGTCAAGCATGGTCTTTCTCAACAACACTGCCATGGCACACATCAAAAAGTAAGGTTCATCTACTCACCTACTTAGCACTCAATCGCGCCCAGCTTTATGAAGGGGTATTGTCATGCTGTTATCAAGGGTTTCAGTAGCATTGCAGTGAACCTGTTTCTCAATGCTCTCAGGGTTAAAAATCTCCTGGCCTCCAATACACAGCGGGGTTACCCAACTGGCACCCTGCGGGTGGTTTTATTTGGTCCCCCAAGTTTCCTGAGCAAAAATGTTCATTGTTGTACATAAACACTGTAAAAACACCAGGAAGTCAGCTCCAATTCATTTTAATTTTGGAAATCTGTTCCAAAGTATTCCCACGCATAATGGAGGTGATTGTATACAAATAATAATTCATAAATTCAATCAGTTGTTATATAGCTTTATGTACAGTTCATTCGGAGTGTATTCCGACCCCTTTTTCAACAGTATTATTCTACAATTTGTTGCATTGTTTGTTCCCTTCTCAATCTACACACAATAAAATCAAATTTATTTATAAGGCCCTTCTTACATCAGCTGATGTATCAAAGTGCTGTATAGAAACCCAGCCTAAAACCCCAAACAGCAAGCAATGCAGGTGTAGAAGCACGGTGCCTAGGAAATACTCCCTAGAAAGGCCAGAACCTAGGAAGAAACCTCGAGGAACCAGGCTATGAGGGGTGGCCAGTCCTCTTCTGGCTGTGCCGGGTGGAGATAACAGAACATGGCCAAGATGTTCAAATGTTCATAGATGACCAACAGGGTCAAATATTAATAATCACAGTGGTTGTAAAGGGTGCAACAGGTCAGCACCTCAGGAGTAAATGTCAGTTGGCTTTTCATAGCCGATCTTTCAGAGTATCTCTACAGCTCCTGCTGTCTCTAGAGAGTTGAAAACAGCAGGTCTGGGACAGGTAGTACGTCCGGTGAACAGGTCAGGGTTCTGGAGGCTGAGACAGGAGGGTTCGGGAGACACTGTGGCCCCATCTGAACGATACCCCCGGACAGGGCCAAACAGGCAGGATATAACCCCACCCACTTTGCCAAAGCACAGCCCCCACGCCATTAGATGGATATCTTCAACTACCAACTTACCATCCTGAGACAAGGCCGAGTATACCCCATAATGACAAGGCAGAAATAGGTTTTTAGACATGTTAGCAAAGTTTTTATTTGTAATAAACATCACATTTACAGAAGTAATCAGACCCTTTACTCAGTACTTTGTTGAAGCTCCATTGGCAGCGATTACAGCCTTGAGTCTTCTTGGGTATGATGCTACAAGCTTGGCACACCTGTATTTGGGGAGTTTCTGAGATGTTTCTACAACTTGATTGGAGTCCACCTGTGGTAAATTCAATTAATTGGACATGATTTGGAAAGGCATGCACACCAGTCCCACAGTTTACTGTGCATGTCAAAGCAAAAACCAAGTCATGAAGTCAAAGGAATTGTCCGTAGAGCGCCGAGACAGGATTGTGTGGGGGCACAGATCTGGGGACGGGTACCTGCAGCATTGAAGGTCCCCATTCTTAAATGGAAGACGTTTGAAACCACCAAGACTCTTCCTAGAGCTTGTCGGCCCGGGAGAGAAGGGCCTTGGTAAGGGAGGTGACCAGATGGGAGAACCTTCCAGAAGGACAAACATCCCAGCTTTGATGCACCTATACTGACCTCGCCTTCTGGATGATAGCAGTGGCTCGGGTGGTTGTTGTCCTTGATCTTTTTGGCCTTCCTGTGACATCTGGTGCTGTAGGTGTCATGGAGGGCAGACCATGCCATCCTCTGGAGAGCACTGCGGTTGCGGGCGGTGCAGTTGCCGTACCATGTGGTATACAGCCCGACAGGATGCTCTCAATTCTGCATCTGTAAAAGTTTGAGACTTTTAGGTGCCAAGCGTCCTAAAGTTCAAGAGGCGCTGTTGTCTTCACACTGTCTGTGTGGGTGGACCATTTAAATTTGTCAGTGACGTGTACGCCAAGGAACTTGAAGCTTTTCACCTTCTCTACCACGGTCCCGCCGATGTGGAGAGGGGGGGTGCTCCCTCTGCTGTTTCCTGAAGTCCACGATCAGCTACTTAGTTTTGTTGACGTTGATTTAGAGGTTATTTTTCTGGCACCACACTCCCAGAGCCCTCACCTCCTCCCTGTAGGCTGTCCCCTGTAGGCTGTCCCCATTGTTGGTAATCAAGCCTACTACTGTTGTGTAGTCTGCAAACTTAATGATTTCAGTTGGAGATGTGCCTCGCCATGCAGTCCTTGGTGAACAGGGAGTACAGGAGGGGGCTGAGCACGCTCCCTTGTGGGGCTCCAGTCTTCAGGATCAGTGAAGTGGAGGTCTTGTTTCCTACCTTCACCAATTGGTAGTGGCCCATCAGGACGTCCAGGTCCCAGTTGCACAGGGCGGGGTTCAGACCTAGGGCCTCAAGGTTAATGATGACCTTGGAGCGTAATATGGTGTTGAATGCTGAGCTTATAGTCAATGAACAGCATTCTTACATAGGTCTTCTTGTCCAGATGGGATAGGGCAGTGTGCAGTGCGATGGCGATTGCATCGTCTGTGGATCTATTTGGGCAGTAAGCAAAGTTGGTCTAGGGTGTCAGGTAAGGTAGAGGTGAAATTTTCCTTGACTAGTCTCTCAAAGCACTTCATGATGAAAGAAGTGAGTGCAACTGGGCGATAGTCATTTAGTTCAGTTACCTTTACCTTCTTGGGTACAGGAACAAAGGTGGCCATATTGAAGCATGTGGGGACAGCTGACTGGGTTCGGGAGAGATTGAATATGTCTGTTAACACAGCAGCCAGCTGGTCTGGCATGCTCTGAGGACGCGGCTAGTGATGCCGTCTGGGCCTGCAGCCTTGCGACGGTTAACACGCATAATGTCTTACTCACGTTGGCCATGGAGAAGGAGAGCCCACAGTCCTTGGTAGCGGGCTGCGTCGGTGCACTGTGTTATCCTCAAAGCGGGCGAAGGTGTTTAGCTTGTCGGTAAGCAAGACATGGTTTTCCTTTTGTAGTCCGTAATTGTTTGAAGACTGAGCCGTTGAATTGCAACTTCACTTTGTTTCATCTCTATATTGATGTTTTGCCTGTTTGATTGCCTTGCGGAGGGAACAACGACACTGTTTGTATTATTCCATATTCCCAGTCACCTTGCCATGGTTAAATGCGGTGGTTCGTGCTTTCAGGATTGCGCAAATGCTGCCATCTGTCCATGGTTTCTGGTTAGGGTAGGTTTTAATAGTCACAGTTGGTAGAACATCTCCTATACACTTCCTGATAAACTCTGTCACATTATCAGTATATTCGTCGAAAGCTAACTGGAACATATCCCAGTCCGCGTGAACAAAACATTCTTGAAGTGTGGATTCTGATTGGTCAGACCAGCGTTGAATATTCCTTAGCACGGGTACTTCCTGTGTGTTTCTACCTATAGGGAAGGAAGAGCGAAATGGAGTCGAAGTCAGATTTGCCGAAAGGAGGATGCGGAGGGCTTTGTAGGCATCCCCGGAAGTTGGAGTATCAGTGGTCAAGTGTTTTAGCAGGATATTGCCCTGGGGGGTGTGAACGAAGGATTCGCTTCGGGAAAGTCTTAGTGCTGGTGAGTTACCGCCGCTCTGATAGCTTCCCGGCTGTATGTAATAACACTAAACAAATCTGGGCTAATAATGTAAGTAGTAATACATAAAAGAGCTAGAAGGGAGGCAGCCCTCTGTCGGCGCCATTTCTCTGCAGCACTCCACCAATCAGACCTTTATGATAGAGAGGCCAGATAGATTTCACTCCTCAGTAAAAGGCACCTGACAGACCCTTGGAGTTTGCCAAAGGGCACCTAAAGGACTCAGACCATGAGAAACAAGATTATCTGGTCTGATGAAACCAAGATTGAACTCTTTGGCTGAATGCCAAGCATCACATCTGGAGAAAACCCGGCACCATCTCTAAGGTGAAGCATAGTGGTGGCAGCATCATGCTGTGGGGATATTTTTCAGCGGCAGGGACTGGGAGACTAATCAGGATCGAGGGAAAGATGAACGGAGAAAAGCACAGAGATTCTTAATGAAAACCTGCTGCAGAGCGTTCAGGACCCTCAGATTGGGGTGACGGTTCACCTTCCAACAGTACAACGACCCTACGCACAAGACAACGCAGGAGTGGCTTTGGGACAAGTCTCTGAATGTCCTTGAGTGGCCCAGCCACTCCGCAGAGAAGAATGGGAGAAACTCCCCACATACAGGTATGCCAAGCTTGTAGCATCATACCCAAGAAGACTCAAGGATGTAATCATTGCCAAAGGTGCTTCAACAAAGTACTGAGTAAAGGGTCTGAATACTTATGTAAATGTGATATTTAAGTTTTCTTTGTTTGAAATACATTTGCAAAAATGTCTAAACCTGTTTTTGCTTTGTCAGTTGGGGTATTGTGTGTAGATTGATGAGGTAAAAAAACGGAAAAAAACTGATTAAATCAATTTTAGAATAAGGCTGTAACGTAAGTGTGGAAAAAGTCAAACGGTCTGAATGCTTTCCGAATGCACTGTATGCCAATTAGGAATGAGGGGGATGATCAGGTAACCATGATGGAATATGTGGCCAGGTTGGGAATTTAGCCATGACACCAGGGTGAAAACCCCTAATCTTACGAATGGGATTTTGAATGACCCTGGCCTCCAATACCCAGTGGGTTAACAATACCCTGGCCTCCACTACCCAGAGGGTTAACAATACCCTAGGGGAATACAGCACACACAATGTCACACAGAGGAATGTTTATGAAGAGGTTGCCACTACCAAATAGTCTAAACTCTCACCAAATATGAACAACCTAACCTGGGACCCCAACAAGCTAACACTTAACCCTTCTCCCTCCTCCCTTCCTCTAGTCCCCCCTCCCTTCCTCTAGTCCCCCCCCCCCCCCCTCTACGTCCTTCCCTCTCCTTCTCCACCAGCCCACATGAATATTTAATCTGTGTCTGAATCCACTGTGACTGCTCTGACTGAGTCTGAATAATTTACAGAGGTCCTTCTCTAAATGTGGCGCTCCTTTCTGGACCCTTCCCTCTTAACCAGTCAGCTCGGCTCAAATCGTGCCGCCCCGCACGTGTCACAGCTGCTTAGGCCAATCGTGGTGGGGGTGGGGTCAGAGTTCTTCCTGACAGGCCCAGGCAGGCGAGAGAGCAGGGAGGGCTGCCCAATCGGGCATGAGCGCCTTTTCACTTCCGCTATCCTATCGTCCTGTGTCTTGGCCCTGGGAGCTAGGTGGGGATGACACCCCCACGTCACTGTTAGCGGAGAGAATGCTAATGCAGCCGATAATAGTTTGATGCACTTTGTTTTTCTCTTTCTGTGTTTGGATGAATGATGAGGGGGATGCTCCTCGTATATTTAGAGAATATTTAATCATACCTCCCTGTATGCCCTCATCGACCTCTCTATCTCTGTTACTATAGTGTTTTACTGGTTATTTCTTTCCCAGAAAGTTCTGCTGCTACTTCCCCCAGCGGATACATTGAGGTCTCAGTGAAGAGATTGGATCCTTTTTTTTCTTCTGTTTTTGACCTAGCGAAATGCCTATATTCTCTCTCTGTCTCTGTCAGTGGAGACCTGGACTCTGCAGTGGAGGGCTTGGAGGCTGTCTACACACAGGGTGATGGGCCTCAGGGTCCGGCTGCCAGCATGGCCTTTGTCTTCAGGAAGGTGTTGGAGGAGAACAATGGCGCTGCTCTGGATAAATGTAAGGAACACAGACACCTGTATAACCTCACCCGCCCACCTTCAGACGATGTGTCTTTAATGTCCAACATGGTCCCCACTTTCATATAGAATTTACTGCAGTAGTTGATACTCTTGAAACAGACCATCAGCAAGCAGTGTACCAACCTGTATACCCTATAAGATCAATCTTCTCATTAACCTTGCTGATTGTGATCCTGTCTGTGTGTCTCTGTGTAGTAAGTGCCATGGCAGAGAGGCTGGCAAATCACTTTTCATCGTACAGAGCTGCTTCAGACCTCTTCCTACAGCTGCTGGAGGCTAACATGGTAGAGGATGCCAAGTTCATGCTGGCCGTACGTATCCCACCCAGTGACATCAGCCACTACATTCAATCAGTTTGAGTTATTTGTCTCTGTGTGTAGCTCTCATGGCTGGCTGCCTGTCTGTTTGCCTGTCTGTTTGCCTGTCTCTGTGTGTGTTCATGTGTGGGTAAACATTAGGAACACCTGCTCTTTCCATGACATCGACTGACTAGGTGAATGCTATGATTCCTAAAATCTGTGGGTGTTGCTCTCGTGGCTGGCTTTCTATCTATTTCTCTCTCTCTGTGTGTCTGTCTGTTCATGTGTGCGCAAACACGATTTTTGCCTGGATTTAGCAGTCCCAGACGACAAGTTTTTGAGCTCCTGGACAAAATGCCCATGTAGTTGCCTACTCGGGGTGCGCGGTCGTCACCAACGCTCCTTTAATGTGAGCGGGTCACACTCAATCTGAGCGCTACCGATCTTGTCTTTGAGCAGTCCCAGGCATCCCCATATTTTCAAACAGTGCTCTTGTAGTGTGAGATGTGCAATGACACGTTTTGAGCACGATGATCAGCAATAGCCAATGAGAGCTCGCCAGAGAAGAAGCCAGTGAGATGTTGTTTTTCATCACCCAGAATGTGTAGACTCTTGAGCAGGAGCGATGACCACTACTAGTGTGCGTTTTGTTCTTGCCAAAGTGTCAAATCGTTACAGCTCTGACGTTTCACAAGCAATGTTATTCCATTCAAAATGTTGGCTATATATTTGAACTCCGTATGGAAAGCGTGAATATCTGACTGAAAACGTTTGCGGCTGATTTGAGCCAGATCTTGTTGTAGCTACGTTAAGGGGTTTAGTGTGAGCAACACTACAGGAAATGTAAGCGGCTCAGCCATTTTTAGCATTTTGAAAGTTGTGTAGTCTACACCCAGCTTTATTGATGTCACTTGTTAAATCCACTTCAATCAGTGTAGATGAATGGGAGGAGGCAGGTTAAAGAAGGATTTGAAACCTTGAGACAATTGAATGGGCAAGACAAAATATTTGAACAGTGCCTTTGAACGGGGTATGGTAGTAGGTGCCAGGTGCACTGGTTTGAGTGTGTCAAGAACTGCAACACTGCTGGGTTTTTCACATCAACAGTTTCCCGTGTGGATCAAGAATGGTCCACCACCCAAAGGACATCCAGCCAACTTGACACAACTGTGGGAAGCATTGGAGTCAACATGGACCAGCATCCCTGTGGAAGGCTTTTGACAACCGACAAATTTAGGTTGTTCTGAAGGCAAAAGGGTTGTATAATAATGTGTTAATAACTATATTTTGATTTCCATGCACATATCGATAAATCCACAATCTGGATAAAGGCAAAGGTTATTTAGGATACTTTGACTTCAAATCACCCTCCGTCACATTGAAATATAGATCACCTTCGCATCACAAAGGCCGATGAGTATAATGTACTTTGAACATATGCAAGATTGATCGGTTTGCTCAGTTATGTCATTTAAATGTAGCTCGAGCCACATGAACATTGAGAGGGAGAAGGATCAAAAGAGACCTTCTGGTGCCCCTCTCCTCCAGATCATGTTCCCCTTGAATTCACACGTAATTATACTGCTGCTCAATGATTAACAAAGATGCTTGATTCCAACGGAGACATGAAAATGAACACAGATACTACTCTAAGTTCATAAAAAATTAAAGCCAAATTAGAAGAATCCGTGTTTCGTGTAATATGCATCTACTTGAGCATATTTAGCAGCTTGGCTGGTATTTCTGCAGGCCTCTCCCAGGTTTATTGTAACGGAGGAACAGTTCTATCCTATAAGAAACTGTTGGCTAAACTCTGAAAAGCTTTTAACCAGGCAGATGACAAGTGTGTTGAATGAAGTCATTAAGAAGTGAGTCGGACCAGAAGTCAGTGAGGCAGGGTCCTCCTAGACCTGCTCTGGGAGGTGGGGTGCTGGGGGTAGAGATATTCTGACATTCCCTGCTTATCCAGAGCTTTTAAGCAGCCGTGAGGGAGTATGCTCGTCTGGGATCAGGGATACAGGGGGTTGCGTCACGGCCAGTCTGGCTTCTGGATAAAACGGGTCCTAGCGGAGAGAGCGAGCGACTGGAGAGAAGAGGAGAGTGGAGGAGTGTTGTTCTAATTGCCTGATTGTACTAAAGCCATTCTGCCGCTGAGTGACTCTGGCCCTCTGTTTAATACGCTGCTACTCCGCGCTGCGGTTAAAAGCCTCCGAGGCCGCCGCTTTTAATTCCACCCAAGGAAAGAAACACGGCGTTCACGAATGGCTTGTAATGTGACCTCATTGCCACTGAACCCAGAGAAGACTCAGAGCACGGCAGGGTTTAATGCGGCACTCACACTTTTCATAGTCTTTACTTCTTACCAATTTTTTTTAAGGTTACATCTCTAGCCCAAAGCAAATCCCTCTTAATTGTTTTATATAAAAAAAGTATTTCTAAATCGAAGCCCTGAATTTAAAATGGCTGCTTTGGTATAAAGAGCCTGTTTACATACATTCTTTCGTAGGTTTGAACCTTGGTTGGTTTCACTCATTCTCTCCTCGTTATGAGAGCTACTTCCCCTACCTCACTTCCTGCCTCTGGTAATTGACTAATGACAGAAAGTAAAGGTGGTGAAGTAAATTACCCCCTAGAATGCTACAGCGCAGTACAGATTCCAATCAGCCCCTTTATGTTGCTAAGTGTAGATAATTATACTTTAAAGTGAACAGGCACTGTACATTTTTAAATTTGATAAAGAAATAAGTAGTTATCTGGCTGACACCCTGTTGGCGGTGTAATGAACCTAGGACTGCAGAGCGCTGTCTGGAGTGCAGGGCATATAATAAAAGGCCTAAAGCAATTCAAAAACACTTAAGACACAAAACGCGCACGGCACAGCAAATAGAACCCTGTTCACAAGCAGAGATGCTCTCCTACAGTACATGTACCCTTTTTACAATTCCCTGAATTCATGTGTGTGGTTGCACATTTGCATGTCTGCATTTGTTTCTGCACAGTCATTAGCTAAGTTTCTATTCAATTGGTGAATATTCCTAAATCCTGCATTTTCCAACCAGAGACATGTTTCCATCAAATTTGCTTGTTGTTGAGGAAAGGCTGTGTGTGGCAACGTAGTGCACTTAAAAATTACTTTTGCGGTTAAATTTACCCCACCAAAAAAGCAAGTTACATGGTTTTCCATCGCATTTTCAACTCTACTGATGGTTTTGTCACAAATGTTGCGTTCTAGCGAATGTGCCCACTGGTCTTGGCACTTGTGCTCTATCCAACATATTGCAGACCGTATGGGTAGGCTCCCTACATGAGAATATGGATAAGAGCATCGATCATCATGTCACCAGAATAAGACCCTGGATATTTATTCGAAAGGAGCATCAAGTTCATCATAACTTGTTATATGTAGCCTAATAAACTGCATGGTCTCCCAAGTAGTGGGAGGACTATACGCCATATCGCATGACCTGAAGTTTACTTCGATATGATGGCTATTATATCCCCCACCATTTCTCGCATAAGTAATTTTACATTCACAAAAAGATCCCACCTTGTCTAGCGTATTCGGTTTTGTTGACCTATGGAAAGTTTACCGGCAAATGATCATTTTCCATCACTCCTGTCGTAACATTCATTTTTTTATTCATTATGTACTTTACTCTCATTAAAAGGTTGGATGGAAACCTGATTAGTCACGACTCTGATCTCTCCTGCCCCTCTTCTCTTTCTCTAGCGCTGTAATGCTGTGGCTGAACAGAAGGAGATTCTGGTCTCTTACATGTCCAGGCTGGCCCAGAAACCAGGCCAGGTACAACCATCTCCTTCAACCCCACTATATCATATCTGAACCAAAGGCTTGTTTATTATTAGCCTTCATTTAAAGTGCCTGGAGAAATGCATAATCATTACACTTGAGTCATTTAGCAAACACACTTATCCAGAGCGACTTACAGGAGCAATTAGGATTAAGTGCCTTGCTCCAGGGCACATCGACAGATTTTCCACCTAGTCTGCTAAGGGATTCTAACCAGCGACCTTTCGGTTACTGGCCCAACGTTCTTATTCGCTAGGTTACCTGAATCCCTATCGTATTATCATTTTAAGGAGTGTTATGACTTGGTGGCATCTATCTAACTGTTTATCTGTTATAGGTGGGCAAGATCAAGACCCTGATGACTCTCATCCCTGACTTCACAGAGAAGGAGACGTTGTATCCCTACCTGATGAAGTGCTATGGTAAAACGTTGTTTAAAGCCACGCTCAGAATAGAGTAGAGATCCTCAGCTAGATTCAGCTGAGGGACCTTTTTTTTTCTTGAATGAATGGTCAGGGGGCTGGAACATAAGTACAAATAGCTTGTAGAGCGCAAATGTAACGCAAGAAGCCCAAACAGATAATAATTGAACATAATCATTTCAAACCTTGTTTTTTGTTTGTATACGATCACATATCTCTCTATTATGCGTGGGAATACTTTGAAATAGATTTCCAAAATGTAGTGTTTAAAAAATATATATATAATACTGGCGACCTCTGGACTAGAGCATTTTACATAATGCACTCATACTTAGGAAATACTCTATATAAATGATCCAATTTATGTATTTTACTGTAATTTTGCTTACTGTTTTTTGTACGATACAGTCCAATCACACAATTTAGTGACGTTGGGTAGAGTACGCCACACATTGTGTGAAGAGGTCAGGATAATGAGCTTCGGTTTTTCAGTTAGGTGCTCGGCTCCCTGGCCTGTCTAGGCTGTAGTGAGGCAACTTAAGCAGGGTGCGTCATTCAGCTTGCTGGCCTGTAGCTAAGTCGTCATTAGCTAGCAAATCAAATATGCATCAGGCGAGAGGGAGCAGACGGCGTCTGCTGGAACCTGAGAGGTGTTTTTGGAGAACAGGAACACATGTTCACTAATGACTGGTTCTGCTTCAGCCAGTGTGGCGTGCTAAACGCGACATTCTGAAGTACTTCAGGTCTGCTGTTCTGCCTGCCTTACAGGGAACCTGACTATTTCATTAACATTGTTCTCCTGCTGGTCAAGAAGAGGTCAGAGGTACCAGTGGTAATATTAACACTGTTCTCTTCCTGGCCAAACGTAGATCAGAGGTTCCAGTGGTAATATTAACACTGTTCTCTTCCTGGCCAAACGTAGGTCAGAGGTTCCAGTGGTAATATTTACACTGTTCTCCTCCTGGTCAAGAAGAGGTCAGAGGTACCAGTGGTAATATTAACACTGTTCTCCTCCTGGCCAAACGTAGGTCAGAGCTTCCAGTGGTAATATTAACACTGTTCTCCTCCTGGCCAAACGTAGGTCAGAGCTTCCAGTGGTAATATTAACACTGTTCTCCTCCTGGCCAAACGTAGGTCAGAGCTTCCAGTGGTAATATTAACACTGTTCTCCTCCTGGCCAAACGTAGGTCAGAGGTTCCAGTGGTAATATTAACACTGTTCTCCTCCTGGCCAAACGTAGGTCAGAGCTTCCAGTGGTAATATCAACACTGTTCTCCTCCTGGCCAAACGTAGGTCAGAGCTTCCAGTGGTAATATTAACACTGTTCTCCTCCTGGCCAAACGTAGGTCAGAGCTTCCAGTGGTAATATTTACACTGTTCTCCTCCTGGCCAAACGTAGGTCAGAGCTTCCAGTGGTAATATTAACACTGTTCTCCTCCTGGCCAAACGTAGGTCAGAGCTTCCAGTGGTAATATTAACACTGTTCTCCTCCTGGCCAAACGTAGGTCAGAGCTTCCAGTGGTAATATTAACACTGTTCTCCTCCTGGCCAAACGTAGGTCAGAGCTTCCAGTGGTAATATTAACACTGTTCTCCTCCTGGCCAAACGTAGGTCAGAGCTTCCAGTGGTAATATTAACACTGTTCTCCTCCTGGCCAAACGTAGGTCAGAGCTTCCAGTGGTAATATTTACACTGTTCTCCTCCTGGCCAAACGTAGGTCAGAGCTTCCAGTGGTAATATTTACACTGTTCTCCTCCTGGCCAAACGTAGGTCAGAGCTTCCAGTGGTAATATTTACACTGTTCTCCTCCTGGCCAAACGTAGGTCAGAGCTTCCAGTGGTAATATTTACACTGTTCTCCTCCTGGCCAAACGTAGGTCAGAGCTTCCAGTGGTAATATTTACACTGTTCTCCTCCTGGCCAAACGTAGGTCAGAGCTTCCAGTGGTAATATTAACACTGTTCTCCTGGCCAAACGTAGGTCAGAGCTTCCAGTGGTAATATTAACACTGTTCTCCTCCTGGCCAAACGTAGGTCAGAGCTTCCAGTGGTAATATTTACACTGTTCTCCTCCTGGCCAAACGTAGGTCAGAGCTTCCAGTGGTAATATTTACACTGTTCTCCTCCTGGCCAAACGTAGGTCAGAGCTTCCAGTGGTAATATTTACACTGTTTTCATGTTTCTGTCTTCTGCTTTTTTTCTTTGACCTCATGCATCAACATTGTCTCACTCTTGCAAATGCATCCACACACAAACCCAGGTGTGGACAACGACCTGGTGTCGGCTAAAGCCCTGTACCAGCAGATGCAGACGGAGGGAGTGGAGGCTGATGAGCTGTGTCTGAAGAGACTTGCCGTGCTGTACAGGAACGCAGGAGAGACCGTCCCCTTTACTGAGCCACCTGTGAGCGCGCACACACACACTTTGCTCTGCTTGCCACCTCAATGGTATAGCAGTGTGTCTGTCATGAGTGTTCGACTAGAAATATCATTTGGTTGTTACAAAGAAGATCTAAACCTGAGCAATGTCATGCCCACCAGACTGTCCTAGTCCTGAGGGCTTGTGTTGTCTACTGGGCTACAGAACAACATGCAGTGTACCGGGCCCCACACACCCCAGCCCTAACTGGGGTTGGCATCTTTTCCACTGGTGACCTAATGTCTGTCAGGGTGTGTGTGTTGATGGGAGCTCTGGGTGTAATCAGAGCCAACAGTCTGCCTGCTCTGGGAGCCAACAGTCTGCCTGCTCTGGGAGCCAACAGTCTGCCTGCTCTGGGAGCCAACAGTCTGCCTGCTCTGGGAGCCAACAGTCTGCCTGCTCTGGGAGCCAACAGTCTGCCTGCTCTGGGAGCCAACAGTCTGCCTGCTCTGGGAGCCAACAGTCTGCCTGCTCTGGGAGCCTCCATTCAGAAGGCCTCTGCTCCATGCTCTACATGTTTCTTCTTTTATCTGGGTTTTTGTATTAGATTATGCCTGCAGTCATAACCTACACATTACTATGTATTACAGTGATATCTGTATTGATTGCAGTGGTCTTGTTTGTTTTTTAGGTGTAAGTCTATAGGTTTGTTTGGCACAGAATTATGTCAGTGAGTTGTACTATGAGGCTGTAATGAGCTGGTAAGAGAGGTAGAGATTTACAGCACTTGAATCATCGGACAATATAGTACATTAACACAACACCGGCAAATTGGCAATCAGCCAAAGTAGTCACACTGCACTCCAGGAGTTCTCACTAACTAGGTCAACCACTTGAGCTGTTTACATTGCCTTGCAATCACACGCACACACCTGCAGAGCAAGCTCTGTCGATGCCGTACCCCCCCCCCCCCCCCACACACACACACAGAGATGCAGAGAGAACTCTCATAACAGGCTCACTGTATTATTCAATACCTGTCGGAAAGGTACAGCCACGTTCCAAAACTGCCACAGTAGAGTAGAGATATGGGGGGGGGGGGGGGGGGGGGGGGGGGACAGAGAACAGTCTTCAGAGCTCTCAAATCACCTTTAAAGTTTCAACAAACCAATCTCAGGTAGTGCCCCCCTTCTCTACACCCTCTTCCACCCTTCTGTTTTCAGACTGCTGTTCTAGCTGGAGTACAAAGCAGTCTCCTGAGAGAGCAGATAAGGAGAGATTTGAAGCGCGGCCCGCGTCAGGCCCCTCCCGCCAACACGGCTATTTATCGACTTTAATTACACGGTTAATAGGGGAATATACAATGTTACGGCAACGTTAATCTCCTGAAAGCACTCACCTTCTCTAAAAAGCCCCACTTTTTTCAGCCTGAAAGCAGGGCTTAATTAGGCGGACTAGTGGGAGGGGAGGAAAAGTGTAAATCCCTTATTTGTGTATTAATCAGGATTTGGAGATGAAACAAGAGCCCGTGATTGGATGGAGAAGTCTATTAGTTAGACCCAGGGGTGCGGTGGACTTGTTGAAAGGGAGTGAGCCCTGGCTACGATTGCGATATATATACACACACACACACACACACACACACACACACACACACACACAAGCAAATACACAGTCCACACCCACACTGTTAATTTGTAGATTGTACCCACTCTGGTTTTGGTTGTTTCCTGTCATATACTGACTATACCTGTTAATATGAACTGTGTCTGCTAAATTGCCATATACAGTTGAAGTCGGAAGTTTACACACTTAGGTTGGAGTCATTGAAACTCGTTTTTCAATCACACAAATTTCTTGTTAGTTTGGCAAGTCGGTTAGGACATCTACTTTGTGCATGACAAGTCATTTTTCCAACAATTATTTAGCCAGATTATTTAATTTATAATTCACTATCACAATTCCAGTGGGTCAGAAGTTTACATATACTAAGTTGACTGTGCCTTTTGAACAGCTTGGAAAATTCCAGAAAATGTCATGGCTTTAGAAGCTTCTGAAAGGCTAATTGACATCATTTGAGTCAATTGGAGGTGTACCTGTGGATGTATTTCAAGGCCTAACTTCAAAATCAGTGCCTCTTTGCTTGACATCATGGGAAAATCAAAAGAAATCAGCCAAGACCTCAGAAAAAAATGGTATACCTCCACAAGTCTGGTTCATCCTTGGGAGCAATTTCCAAATGCCTGCAGGTACCACGTTCATCTGTACAAACAATAGTACGCAAGTATAAACACCATGGGACCACTCAGCTGTCATACCACTCAGGAAGGAGACGCGTTCTATCTCCTATAGATGAACGTACTTTGGTGCGAAAAGTGCAAATCAATCCCCGAACAACAGTAAAGGACCTTGTGAAGATACTGGAGGAAACGGGTACAAAAGTATCTATAGCCACCGTAAAACGAGTCCTATATCGACATAGCCTGAAAGGCCGCTCAGCAAGGAAGAAGCCACTGCTCCAAAACCGCTATAAAAAAGCCAGACTACGGTTTGCAACTGCACATGGGGACAAAGATCGTACATTTTGGAGAAATGTCGTCTGGTCTGATGAAAGAAAAATAGAACTGTTTGGCCATAATGACCATTGTTATGTTTGGAGGAAAAGGGGGAGACTTGCAAACCGAAGAACACCATCCCAACCGTGAAGCTCGGGGGTGGCAGCGTCATGTTGTGGGGGTGCTTTGCTGCACTTCACAAAATAGATGGCATCATGAGGGAGTGGAAATGATGTGGATATATTGAAGCAACATCTCAAGACATCAGTCAGGAAGTTAAAGCTTGGTCGCAAATGGGTCTTCCAAATGGACAATGACCCCAAGCATACTTCCAAATCTGTGGCAAAATGGCTTTAGGACAACAAAGTCAAGGTATTGGAGTGGCCATCACAAAGCCTTGACCTCAATCCTATAGAAAATGTGTGGGCAGAACTGAAAAGGTGTGTGCAAGCAAGGAGGCCTACGAACCTGACTTAGTTACACCAGCTCTGTCTGGAGGAATGGGCCAAAATTCACCCAACTTATTGTGGGAAGCTTGTGGAAGGTTACCTGAAACTTTTGACCCAAGTTAAACAATTTAAAGGCAATGCTACCAAATACTAATTGAGTGAATGTAAACGTCTGACCCACTGGGAATGTGATGATGATTCATTTCAGCTTTTATTTATTTTATCTCTACTATTATTCTGACATTCCACATCCTTAAAGTGAGGATCCTAACTGGCCTAAAACAGGGAATTTTTACTAGGATTAAATGTCAGGAATTGTGAAAAACGGGGTTGAAATGTATTTGGTTAAGTTGTATGTAAACTTCCGACTTCAACTGCAACTATTGGGTGACCTTTCTTCTTTGACTCCCTCTTTCCAGGAGACGTTTAAGTTTTATGCAGAAAAGCTGAAGGAGAAATCCAAGGGATCACATCCGAGCACCGCAGTGGAGGAATAAGACTGTCGCTACTCTTCTTCATTCTGTCCTTTTTTGTTTTGTTTTGTTTTTTTATTTTTATAAGCTGTGAAAACAGATCTTGTGGAAGTATTACTGGATGTTAGTCTGTCCTCCATGTTGATTTATGATGATTAAAATTGATGTACAGAAGTATTTATGCAATAAATGTTAGGAACTAGACTGCCACTCTTTTTTTCTGGAGACACTTTTCAAAGGGAAACGGTGTACATGTAGGTATCCATCTACAGTTCCTTCAGAAAGTAGTCATACTCCTTGACTTATTCCACATTTGGTTGTTACAGCCTGAATTAAAAAATATAATCTTTTTTTCTCAAACATCTACACACAATACCCCATAATGCCATAGTGAAAACATGTTTTTAGAAATGTTTGCTAATGTATTGAAAAGGACATATCAAATTTACATAGGTGTTCACACCCCTTTGCTATGACAATCCAAATTGAGCTCAGGTGTATCCAATTTCCCTTGATCATCCTTGATATTTCACTACAACTTGAAGTCCACATGTGGCCAATTAAATTGTTTGAACATGATTTAGAAACACTGGTCTAAGGTCCCACAGTTGAATGTGCATGTAAGAGCAGAAACTATAGATTATAAAACGATTTCTAGAGTGTTGAAAGTTTCCATCATTGGAAAATTGAAAAAATGTGGAACCACCCAGACTGCCTCAAGCTGGCCGTCTGACCAAACTGAGCAACCGGGCAACAAGGACCTTGGTCAAAGAGGTGACCAAGAACCCAGTGCTGTAGAGACTGACAAAGTTCCTTGGCTGAAATGGGAGAAGCTGCCAGAAGGACAAGACTACAGCACTTCACCAATCTGGCCTTAATGGGAGAGTGGCCAGACTGAAGCCACTCCTGAGAAAAAGGCACATGACAGCATGCCTGGAGTTTGCTAAAAGGTATGTAAAAGACTGAGTATAAGGTGAAAGATTGTGGTCTGATGAGACAAATGTACCATTTGGCCTGAATGCAAAGTGCCATGTCTGGAGAAAACCAGGCACAGCTCATCACCCGTCAAATACTTACCGTAAAGCATTGTGTTGGCAGCATCTTGCAATGGAGATGCTTTTCAGTGGCAGGGACTGGGAGACTGGTACGGATAAAGGCAACATTGAATATAGGAAAATCGTTGAGCACCTGCTTCAGAGTGCAAACGACCTTAGACTGGAGGGCGAAGATTTAGGTTCCAACATGACAGTAATTCTGAGCATACAGCCAAAGCAATGCTGGAATTGCTTCAGAACAAGAATGTGAAAATCATTGAGTGGCCCAGCCAAAGACCAGACTTGAATACCATTGAAAATCTGTGGAAAGACTTGATTGCAGTTCACTGCCGCTTCCCCATCTAATTTAACAGAGCTTGAGAAAATCCCCAAATCCAGATGTGCAAAGCTTACACACACACACAGTTATGACTAGTCTAAGATACTCACTGACCTCTTATCAACTTGCATTAAGAATATTAGTTTTTTCTTATGCCAAGTTTCAATATCCCTCAGATCTCAACTCTTGACCCTTAAATTGGAAACATGTATGTAAGGAGGACCGGTTAATTCCACGGCAGTATTAGACTGGGTATGATTACATGGCTGGAATCGTAGTAAGGGGCACAATGTGAACATACCTCAAGCGGATGTACTTCAGTTGATTTAATCCTTCAATCTAAAACATGGCCGCTGTACATTTATCAGGCTTTTGCACCCGTGCAAAACGTACATAATCTACCAAACTACAACATCAACCCCTTTTCAGTGTGACTTTACTAAACCTCTCACTAGCTTTTACTAGACTTTCTACTGGTACACATATTGTTAAGCTTAATAACCTTACATATACAGAAAAGATTAAGCACTGTAAAAACAAAAATTAGAAAAAAATGGAACATGCGAAAGCTTGAGTGGCGTTCAAATCATTTGCCAAGATTTTTTTTTTAATCCCTCATTGAAACTAATTTACACAGAATGCAGTACTTTGCTGCCATCCAATGGCAGAGGGTGGTACTGAAATGAGCATTGGTTAGTTTTACAGTCCGTTTAGGATGAGGCCAGAGACTGGTTTCTGTAACCATGGTTTCACCAGTCCTGGCTGGACTTCTGCTTGATGAATTTGAGTGATAGGTAGTAGAGCAGCATGAAGCCCACTACGACAGCAATGAGAACCAGGTAGCAGGAGTAGAGAGGGTACTGGTTCATATCCATAGCTTCCACCACCTGGACAGAAAAAAAATGTCAAAGATTTCATTATACTATATGGTTGGTCCTCTGTAGCTCAGGTGGTAGAGCATGTTGTTGCAATTCCAGGATATTGGGTTTGATTCCCAGGGCCACTCATACATAAGTGCATGTACACTTATGGACTCCCGAGTGGTGCAGTGGTCTTAGGCACTGCATCTCAGTGATAGAGGCATCACCACAACCGGCCCTGATTGGGAGTCCCATAGGGCGGCGCACAATTGGCCCAGCGTCGTTAGGGTTTGGCCGGGTTAGGTCATCATTGTAAATAAGAATTTGTTCCTAACTGACTTGCCTAGTTAAATAAAGGTTAAAAAAAAGACTATTAGTTGCTTTGGATGAAAGCATCTGCTAAGGCCACCTGAGTGGCACAGCGGTCTAAGGCATTGCGTCGCAGTGTTGCAGCGTCACTACAACCTGGATTCAATCCCAGGCTGTGTCACTCCCGTCGGGAGTTGTAATGATGAGAAAAGATCAGTACGATCTATGTACAGTCATGATGGAAGTGTAGTCATTTCACACTAGAGAGCTATATATCTAATGACTCACATGTATGCCATCGATGTTGAAGGTGAAGTTGCCGATGGAGACAGGGTACTTGAGTCCCCTGAACTGGACTTGCAGCATGCCCTCAAAGCCCCAGCGCATGAACGAGGCATGGGAAAACCAGGACGCCACTGAGGAGAGACACACAGTTCAGAGAGACACAGGTCAGAGGTCACAGATGTTGCAGAGAACACGTTACACACAAGATAGAGGGTCCCATATGGTCATGCTCATGTAAACTGTCATATGTTTCTAACGGATCGGGATTTCTGGTATTGCATGTGGCCCTATAGAATGTTCATTAAAAAAAGGCCTAGAATGCGGCAAATGTACGAGGACCAGAGCAGAAATTTGTGGCCTCCTCACCTAACCACATGTTCTCCAGGCTAATGACGAAGCCTCCAGTAAGGTAGAACACAGTGAACAGAGAATTGCCCATGAAGGCTGATGTCTGCAGGGTGGGTAAGGCTGCAGCCACAAACAGAGCCATGCTGCGGCTACAGTACACCATGAGCCACACCAGCAGGAAGTTGAGCAGGAAGCGGTCCGGGGCCTGGTTCAGGCCAGCCAGCCAGTAGATGGGTAGGCCGTAGACCAACGTGAACACACAGTGCTCCGGAAGCTCCCCCAGGACCTGGGTGAGACATACGCACACATTTACGTTTCTGCATCACATTAACTGATATGCTCACTAACAACTGCTTACACTGGACCACAGTTTACATAGCATGTAAATACTGTGGCTACATTGCTTTTGTCACTGTGAAAAATGTGTGTCCTGTTTGCAGGGTTTTTACACAACAGTATGAAATCCTCACTGAGGTCAGGCAAGCATGGTCCTATACTGACCCCTACTGGTTCATGTGTAAACCAACATTTTGAGAACCACTGTAAAATCTTCTTTCTTTCTTTGGCATTTAGCATAAATCTTTTACGTGGTGGTAGCAGGAATCTAACCCACTATCCTGGCGTTGCAAGCACCATGCCCTACCAACTGAGCTACAGAGGACCAGGACAGCCGAAGGCCGATTCTTTTCTTGAGCGGATGGTCAGGGGGCAGAACATAGTTATAAATCATTTGTAAATTGCAAGAAGCCCAAACAGATAGTGTATTTGACAGAAGCGGAATCATTTCGAACCTTGACTACATTGGGTGGGATATGGTCACACCTCTCTATTTATGCGTGGGAATACTTGGGAACAGATTCAATCCCAGGGGCAGCAGGTTAGCCTAGTGGTTAGAGCATTGGACTAATAACTGGAAGGTTGCAAGTTCAAATTCCAGAGCTGACCAGGTACAGATCTGTCATTCTGCCCCTGAACAGGCAGTTAACTCACTGTTCCTTGGCCATCATTGAAAATAAGAATTTGTCCTTAACTGACTTGCCTAGTAAAATAAATAAAAAGTCATAAATTAAAATCACTTTGAATTGAGTTCCTGGTTATTTTACAACAACGAAAACTATATATATATCTATATTTTATTAGTATATTTTTCATGTAATTATTTTTTGCTCAGAAAACTTGGGGGGGCCAAATAAAATCTCCCACGGGCCACCAATTGGGGAACCCTGACATAGTGTGAAGAGGTAGTGGTGTGAACTGTTACCTTGGCAAAGAAGTAGGATGTGACGTTATACATGCCGTCCTCTAGCTCATGGTACAACATGGCTCTCTCTGTGTGACCTGCGGATGTCCAAAATTACACAAGGAACAACACTCATTGGCTCATGATGGATTCTTTCACTCTCAACTGAGCACTCTGATTGGTCACTGTGGCTGCCACTCACACTTTGCTATGACGTCCAGGACCACGGCGAATGGGGTGAGAGCTCCGATCATATAGAGCAGGGCGACTGTGTCCTGGATCGACAGACGCTCCTCCCCCGCCCCGAAGTACAGGAATCCAATCAGCAGAGACATGAGCAGAGCCTCGAAGCCGTGCACCAGCAAAGTGACCAGGTCTCTGAAGTCATTGTGCACCTGCCGCCTGTGAGGAGGAAGCACTTTCACCGTTACTGCAGTTTCTCCTCTCAGATCACTGGGATTAATCCTATCTTAAGATGTATGCACTTAAATCGGCCATTTGCGTAAATCATGCATTCATGTGAATGGAAAATTTCTCAGAAAACTGAGACAGAATGTCCCAAGTGCATCATCATCTTACCTGATGAGGATGGTGAACTGGTGTAGTCGGCCTGGCAGGCGGTCCTTTTGTTTGGATATAGTGATCACTTCCTCCTGAGTTGCGGACTGAGTGCTGTGTCGGGGACAGGCAAACATAATCACTTGGTTGTTACAATGATGTAAAGCAAAATGTAATGCATTAAAAATAGCACATTAAGAAGGTCTCTGAGAAGGTCTCAGAAGGTTTCATAGGCGAGACTCACGTCGTGATGGCCTCCAGGGTTGTGCTTGGCTCCTCTGGCTTCCACATGAAGTCATCTGTCCCTCTCACCTTCTCCACAAACTGGGCTGACAGCACCCTGGCCCTCTCCAGACACTCAGCCTCTCTCTCTGGGCTGCGCCGGTCTATACTGATCAGATCCACTGAGGGGATGGACACACGCATGATCACAGGTACACACACATATTCAGATATACTCAACTGACTTCACAATTTCCCCTTTCTAGATTAGAAGGGAGTAGTGGTGGCTATTGGTTGAGCTTTTCCATCAGAGCAACATATGACGTCCTTCCAACACCAGTTAATCTTCACCAATGGTATGGTGAAGATCCGGACTGTGCCCTCTGTTCCATGCCAGCCAACCTCAGGCACATTCTCACAGGGTGTGAAACAAGCCTCACCCAAGGACGCTACACTTGGCGTCACAACCAAGTCCTTAAAAACCTTGCGTCCGCCCTGGAGGACAAGCGAGCTGCCACCAACTCCCTACCACCCACAGCAGCATCACACTCCTTATGGACAAACTTTGTCCGCGAAGGGGCTAAACCACCGAAGAGCGGCTCTACACCATTAGAGCGAGACCAGCTGCGCTTGGCCCGCGACTGGAAAATGCTAGCTGACATTGGCCGGCAACTTGTGTTTCCTCCGGAGATCGCAACCACCACCCTAAGACCTGACATGGTGCTCTGGTCCCGTTCGCTCAATAAGGTCTTCATCATTGAGCTCACAGTACCCTGGGAGGACTCAGTAGATGAGGTTTATGAGCGAAAACATCTGCGCTATGCTGATCTAGCTGCCGAAGCACAGCATCATGGCTGGAACACAGAAGTCCGACCAGTGGAGGTGGGCTGCAGAGGTTTTGTGGCAACATCTGCAACCAGACTGCTTAGAGACCTGGGAATTAAGGGCCAGAGCCAGCGTTCGGCAATCAAAGCTGTATCGGAGGCGGCAGAAGGCAGCAGTCAGTGGCTCTGGATGAAGAGGAAAGACCCCAGCTGGGCCCCGAAGTGAGAGGGCCAGGAGGTATGCGGTCAACAATGCTTGACTCAGGGAGAAGGACGCCCCTGCCATGCATAGTCCCATGGGATGTTGGCTATCAACAACAAGGCAACTCCTATGACTAATTGGGAATGGGAAGCAAGCGTAGGATTGATCACCCTGTCGCTGGCCGCCTTTGGGGAGGGTGTATAGTGTGAAAGGCCGAAACACCCTAGGAACCAAAGGTACACTACTGACGATGCGCACCCCAAATTTCACCAGGCTCACTGTTCATTAACTCTTGGAAGTGCTTGCACAAAGGATAGTAACATCTCATCCTGTGTTCTTGGAATCAGCATGATACATGTCCATTGGGCTTCTGGCAGGGTAAACCTCTGTGTCAAAAGGGGGAGGAACATGGGGGAACAGATAGCTGACTATTCAGCAGCCTGATGGTCTGGGAGTACAAGCTATTGGCCAGTCTGTTAGTTTTTGCTATGATGCTCCAATACTGAGTGATGGAAGCGGGGAGAACAGGACGTGGCTCGGGTGGCTGAGGTCCTTGATGATCTTCTTGGTCTTCCTGTAACAACTGGTGTTGTACGTGTCCTCGAGGACAGGCACCCAATGGTGCATTGGACTGAGCATAGTGGTATGCTCAGTCCAACGCACCATTGTTGTGCCTTGCGGTCAACGGCGGAGTTGCCATACCAGGCTGTGATGCAGCCCGACAGAACAGTATGCTCTTGATGGTGCTCCTGTACAACACTGTGAGAGCCCTCTGGGACAGGCCAAATTCCTTCAGCCTCCTGAGGTTAAAGAGTCGCTGTCAAGCCTTATTCACCATGGTGTCAGAGTGGTTTGACCATTTCAGATCCTTGGAGATGTGTATGCTGAGGTGTCCACGGCCGCCCCGTTGATACAGTATACCCAACACACAGTATATCCCTTACCTTAACCTACCATAGAAGTCGGAGGGGTTGCAGTAGCGGGGGCAGGGGTGTCCCAGGGCTGTGAAGTATGGAACCATGTCTTTAGCGGGCCCACAGTAGACGGCTGAGCCAGAGGAGAGCAGGACCACCAGGTCAAAGAGCTGGAAGATGTCTGAGCGTGGCTGGTGGATGGACAGCAGTACCAGGCGGTTCCCCCGGGCCAACCGGGACAGAGTGATCACCAGGTTATGGGCCGTGAAGCTGTCCAGCCCCGACGTGGGCTCATCTAGGATCAGGATACCTGCACACAGAGAATGAGATAAGATTAGTGCCTTTTACTGTGCTCAATACAGGGATCTGGGTACAATGATACTCTGAAGTAGTTAAAAGTACAGGTACAGTAACATTGCAGAAAGGAAATGTACCTATGTTAATTACAGTTCTGAGGGGAGCAAACATCTCCATTTGGATTATATCAACGCATAGCCACCAATTTCAAAATAAGTCATATTGGTGCATTCTTCATTACTTGCCCTCCCTCATTCTAGATCTCACCAGGGTTCCAGAGCAGCTGCACAGCGATGCTGACCCTCCTCCTCTCTCCCCCAGACACCCCTCTCACCAAGTCATTGCCCACCCGGGTGTGGGCACACTGTCGCAGACGCAGCTCTGCAATGACGTCATCCACCTATACAGGCAGTGCAGCCACAGTCACATGACAAACAGCTGAAGTGTTATTTACATAATTCCTACACTTTTAGAGGAAAAAAAGTGTTATCCAGAACTTAAAAGGGTTTATTGGCTGTCCCCATAGGAGAACCCTTTGAATAACCCGTTTCGGTTCCCAGTAGAACCCTTTTGGGTTCCATGTAGAACCCTTTCCACAGAGGTTATCCCATGGTTATCCAAAAAGGGTTATCTTTTTTCTAAGAGTGTATGGAGGTTGTTTATGATTTTACTTAAGTTCTACACTGAACAAAAATATAAAAGCCACATGCAACAAGAGTTATCGCTCATATGATGAAATCAGTCATAAAAATAAATAAATTAGGCCCTAATCTATGGATTTCACATGACTGGGAATACAGATATGCATCTGTCGCAGATACTTTTTTTTTTTTTAAAGGTAGAGGCGTGGATCAGAAAACGAGGCAGTATCTGGTGTGACCACCACTTGCCTCGTGCAGATCTCCTTTGCATAGAGTTGATCCAGGCTTTTCATTGTGGCCTATGGAATGTTGTCCCACTCCTCTTCAATGGCTGTGCGAAGTTGCTGGATATTGGCAGGAACTGGAAAACACTTTTGTACACGTCAACCCAGAGCATCCCAAACATGCTCAAAGGGTGACATGTCTAGTGAGTATGCAGGCCATGGAAGAACTGGGGCTGGGGCTGTGCATAATCCTGCTGAAAAATTAGGTGATGGCGGCGGATGAATGGCACGACAATGAACATCAGGATCTCATCACGGTATCTCTGTCCATTCACATTTCCATCGATTAAATGCAATTGTGTTCGTTGTCCATAACTTATGCCTGCGTGGTTACACGTGGTCTGCAGTTGTGAGCACGGTTGCACCTACTGTCAAATTCTCTAAAACGATGTTGACATCTGTGGCATTGTGTTATGTGACAAAACGGAACATTTTAGAGTGGCCTTTTATTGTCCCCAGCACAAAGTGCACCTGTGTAATGATCAGGCTGTTTAATCAGCTTCTTCATATGCCACACACCTGTCAGGTGGATAGAATATCTTGGCAAATAAGAAATGCTCACTTACAGGGATGTAAACAAAATTGTGCACAAAATTTGAGATAAATAAGCTCTGTGCGTATTGAACATTTCTGTGATCTTTTATTTCAGGTCATGAAACATGGAACCAACACTTTACATGTTGCGTTTAATTTTGTTCAGTGTACATTGTTGGATAACGTTGATGGTCCTCATGGTGTGCAGGCTTTTGTTCTGGTCTGTTAGTCCTGGGCTGGAACAGAACATCAGGTCTGTTAGTCCTGGACTGGAACAGAACATCAGGTCTGTTAGTCCTGGACTGGAACAGAACATCAGGTCTGTTAGTCCTGGACTGGAACAGAACATCAGGTCTGTTAGTCCTGGACTGGAACAGAACATCAGGTCTGTTAGTCCTGGACTGGAACAGAACATCAGGTCTGTTAGTCCTGGACTGGAACAGAACATCAGGTCTGTTAGTCCTGGACTGGAACAGAACATCAGGTCTGTTAGTCCTGGACTGGAACAGAACATCAGGTCTGTTAGTCCTGGACTGGAACAGAACATCAGGTCTGTTAGTCCTGGACGGGAACAGAACATCAGGTCTGTTAGTCCTGGACTGGAACAGAACATCAGGTCTGTTCCAGTCCTGGACTGGAACAGAACATCAGGTCTGTTAGTCCTGGACTGGAACAGAACATCAGGTCTGTTAGTCCTGGGCTGGAACAGAACATCAGGTCTGTTAGTCCTGGGCTGGAACAGAACATCAGGTCTGTTAGTCCTGGACTGGAACAGAACATCAGGTCTGTTAGTCCTGGACTGGAACAGAACATCAGGTCTGTTAGTCCTGGACTGGAACAGAACATCAGGTCTGTTAGTCCTGGACTGGAACAGAACATCAGGTCTGTTAGTCCTGGGCTGGAACAGAACATCAGGTCTGTTAGTCCTGGACTGGAACAGAACATCAGGTCTGTTAGTCCTGGACTGGAACAGAACATCAGGTCTGTTAGTCCTGGACTGGAACAGAACATCAGGTCTGTTAGTCCTGGACTGGAACAGAACATCAGGTCTGTTAGTCCTGGACTGGAACAGAACATCAGGTCTGTTAGTCCTGGACTGGAACAGAACATCAGGTCTGTTAGTCCTGGACTGGAACAGAACATCGGATCTGTTAGTCCTGGACTGGAACAGAACATCGGATCTGTTAGTCCTGGACTGGAACAGAACATCGGGTCTGTTAGTCCTGGACTGGAACAGAACATTGGGTCTGTTAGTCCTGGACTGGAACAGAACATCGGGTCTGTTAGTCCTGGACTGGAACAGAACATCGGATCTGTTAGTCCTGGACTGGAACAGAACATCGGGTCTGTTAGTCCTGGACTGGAACAGAACATCAGGTCTGTTAGTCCTGGACTGGAACAGAACATCAGGTCTGTTAGTCCTGGACTGGAACAGAACATCAGGTCTGTTAGTCTTGGACTAGAACAGAACATCAGGTCTGTTAGTCCTGGACTGGAACAAAATCCTGTACACCCTTTGAGTCCCTGGGATTGGAAAGAACACTGCTATAACTTCCCATGTGACAAGACCTGGGAAGTTTACCAATGCTTACCCTCTGGTCCCTCTGTTTCTGGCTGAAGTTTGTGGGTAGCCGTAGCTTAGCCACGAAGGCTAGTGTTTCCCTCACAGTAAGGTGAGGCAGCAGGCGGTCGTCCTGGCGGACATGTGCGATGGTCTTCCTCACCAGCTTTGGGTTGCTAGGTTGCCCATTGATAAGCACTTGGCCAGACGTCATGGAGCCACCCTCACCACGACACGTTATGACGTCCAGCAGTGAGGTCTTTCCACAACCTGTGGAGGGACAGGATATGAAAGAGGCTATAGGGCACATCTTTGCATAGTCATCATCAGACCATAATTGTTTGGGGAATATCCACACTAGATTAAGCTATGTATTGGGAATGCATTCGAAGTGATATGCTAGTTTGGATATTGGAACAAACTGTAACTAGGCGAGACTGGGCACAAAGTAACACAGTGCACAAAGCTGTGCAACTAAATAACTCACCTAAGAAACCACTTAGAAAGCTCTTATTCAATGTGCTTCTGCTTGGTTAGTGTATCTACATGCCTAGGAAGTTTAGCTTAAATCCATAAATATGTCTGTTGCTTTTCAGGCTGAATTCAAAATATTCTTGCCGCCTCTCTTTTTTGAATATTGACCTGTGGAACATTCCCCATATATCTAATAATATATCATTTTTATCAGTAAGAAGAGGTCTTTTGATTGGTATAGTTGATGACAATAATTATTGTTGTATTTTCTCACAAGATTTGTAGTGGGGGCAAATTGTACTATTTGTAACAATTAACCCCTTACCTAAAACACTTCTTTTTTTAGGCCTACTGTGCTGTCTATCATTTGGAGTAAATTATCTTGAATCCTATCGTTCTCATGTAGAAGTACAGCCAGTTGTTGACGAAACAGAGCTAAGATTAGTGCTGCCTCCTGTGGAGAGTAGCTGTGTATGTACCTGAGCTGCCGATGATGGCCAGCATCTGGCCACTGCAGACTCTCAGGTTGAGTTTGTTTATGGCTGTCTGCTTGTCTCCCTTCATCTCCCAGGGCATCTTAAACTCTGAGAGCTTCTCATACCACGGGATCTGAGCAGCTGTGTCCACCTGACACACACACAGGCACACACACACACACACACACACACACACACACACACACACACACATTAGACTTTTTGATACTGTGGTGAAGCTGTGGGACCGCTTGTAAGGGAGGACATCACTAAATCATGAACCACTATAAGTCACTCTGGATAAGAGCGCCCGTTAAATTACAAAAATGTAAATGTAAACTAATTGCTCGCAGAGCAGGGCCGGCATAATGGGCGGGGCCTAGACCGCCCTACCGTACCTCCTTGCCCATCCAAATAAAATATTCATAATTTATTTGCCGAGACGCACGCGGAAAGAAAGATTGACCAAGACGCACGCCCGACAGAAACAGAACATCAGGTCCAGCCCAGGACTAACAGACCAGAACAAAAGCCTGCACACCATGAGGACCATCAACGTTATCCAACAATGTACACTGAATGTATCAATCTCAGATAAAGCATCCGAGCGAGTGAAACAGCGCCCCTCTGTCTCCGTATAGAACCTGTATCTGATGCTGTCTGGACACAAAGGGTATAGCGTGTCATACTTTTTCTGTCCAGACAGCATCAGATACATGGGCTACATATAGTAAGACAAAGGGGCGCTGTTTCACTCGCGAGTTTCAGCAGAGAGGAAGCGGCGAAGCGAGAGGGCTCACTCGCCAAAATCGGTCTCTGGACAGTGATTCAGGTGTGGGTCTCTGGACTGTGACTCTGGGTCTCTGGACTGTGACTCTGGGTCTCTGGACTGTGACTCTGGGTCTCTGGACTGTGTGTAGGCTATTATGCCCCTGTGTGCAAAGAATTTGCATGTTTGTACAATTACATTTCATTGGGCTTGGCCTGGTTTGCAGTGAAGTAGTACTAAAACCTTGTAACCCAGTTCTCCTTAACGTGTATATCTCAATAGTGTGTATGTAGTGTCACGTTATCGCACATTCTTTAAAAAAATTTACCTTTATTTAACTAGGCAAGTCAGTTAAGAACAACTTCTTAATTACATTGACAGCCTAGGATCAGTGGGCAGAACAAAATATTTGTATCTTGTCAGCTCGGGGATTCAATCTAGCAACCTTTCAGTTACTAGTCCAACTCTCTAACCACTAGGCTACTTGCCTCCCCACTTAATAGCCTGTGTGCCTTGCACCTTATTAGGGTCATTGCAGCAATCCTGATTGGGTTACAGAGACTACAGGAATTTAACAGGTAGCCTAGCATTTCATAAAATTATGAAATTGTATATTTAATAAAGATATATCTGCTATATCTGTGTTGAGTTTTGTTGTCTTATCCTCTGACGACGGACCATACCGGTCAAACAAAGGTGGTGGCAGCTTCACAGCTACTCTGCTCTATCCAGTACTTGCCCCACCTCTCAGGTGGTCTAGCGAGCTTTATTACAATGCATGACAGAATGTGAAAGGCAGGCAAAACTGAGACTGATCCAGTCAGATAAGGAGCATAGGGACATTGGGAAGAGTAGAGAGAAAGAATAGAGTGGGAGAAAGGTGTTGTTACCTCATAGTGCAGGTTGCTGACCTCTATCTCATTGCGACCTCCACTGTAGGTGAAGTACAGGCTACTGTCCTCTTCAGAAGAGGAGAACAGCTCAGTGTCTCCTCTCTAAGGAAGGAGTAGAGTGAGGAAGTGGTAAAGAAGTTACTCAGTTTTGTACTGTGTACACATACCATTCACTTATCAGAAGGCCATTCACACATCATAACTATATCTTCACTGGCATCCATTTACCTTATTTACTATGGTAATAAACCCTTGTATTTCTCTTAGTATATTCTGCCAGACATTTGTCTCAGCAAATCTAAGAATACTGGTGTATCTTTAGAGGCTTCATTTTTTTGGCCACCAATGCATCGTACGATGGATTTAATCACCACTTTATCGGACGGTTCTGAAGACTCCTGTATAAAAGTGATTAGTTATGATTCCAGATAAACGGATCCTAAACTGAGCGGTGTTTGATAAAAGGTTATATCGCATACTGGTAAACCGTGTAGGAGACCTCCAGCCTGTCCAGGGTCCACCCAAACAGAGCTACATGTCACCATTATGTCATTTAAAAAGCCTTGAGATAGATAGGCAGATGCTTGCCACCTCTCTAGAGTAGCATGAATATTCAAATACTATTTTACCGTGAAATGCTTACTTACAAGCCCTTAACCAACAATGCCATTTTAAGAAAGAGTTGAGAAAATATTTATAAATTAAACTAAAGTAAAAAAAGTAACTCAATAAAATAACAATAACAAGGCTATATACAGGGGGTACCGGCACCGTGTCAATGTACGGGGGTACAGGTTAGTCGAGGTAATTGAGGTCATATGTGCATCTAGGTAAGGGTAAAGTGACTATGCATAGACAATAAACAGCCAGTAGCAGCAGTGTGTGGGCCTCAATGCAAAAAGTCCGGGTAGCCATTTGATTAATTGTTCAACTGTCTCATAGCTTGGTGGTAGAAGCTGTTGAGGAGCCTTTTGGACCTAAACTTGGTGCTCCAGTACCGCTTGCCGTGCGGTAGCAGAGAGAACAGTCTATGACTTGGGTGGCTGGAGTCTTTGACAATTTTTGGGGCCTTCCTCTGACACTGCCTAGTACAGTATAGAGGTCCCGAATGGCAGAAAGCATTGCCCTAGTGATGTACTGGGCCGTACGAAACTACCCTCTGTAGCGCCTTATGGTGGGATTCAGAGCAGTTGCCATACCAGGCGGTGATGCAACCAGTCACGATGCTCTCGATGGTGCAGCTGTAGAACTTTTTGAGGAGCCATGACAAATCTTTTCAGTCTCCTGAGGGGTAATAGGCGTTGGCGTGCCCTCTTCACGATTGTCTTGGTGTGTTTGGACCACGATAGTTTGTTGGTGATGTGGACACCAAGGAACTTGAAGCTCTCGACTCACTCCACTACAGCCCCGTCAATGTGAATGGGTATGTGTTCAGCCCTCCTTTTCCTTTGTAGCACCATCAGCTCCTTTGTCTTGCTCCCGTTGAGGGAGATGTGCTTGTCCTTGCACCACAATGCCAGGTCTCTGACATCCTCCCTGTAGGCTGTCTCATCGTTGTCGGTAATCAGGCCTACCACCGTTGTGTCGTCAGCAAACTTAATGATGGTGTTGCAATCGTGCTTTGCCACGTAGTCGTGGGTGAACAGGGAGTACAGAAGGGGACTAAGCACGCACCCCTGAGGGGCCCCGTGTAGAGGATCCTTGTGGCAGATGTTGCCTACCCTTACCAGATGGGGTCGGCCCGTCACGAAGTCCAGGATCCAGTTGCAGAGGGAGGTGTTCAATCCCAGGCTCCTTAGCTTAATGATGAGCTTTGTGGTCACTATGGTGTTAAACGCTGAGCTGTAGTCAATGAACAGCATTCTCGCATATGTGTTATTTTTGTCCAGGGGGAAATGGCAATGTAGTGTGCGATTGAGATTGCGTCATCTGTGGATTTATTGGGGCGGTATACGAATTGGAGTGGGTCTAGCGTTTCCGGGATGATGGTGTTGATGTGAGCCATGACCAGCCTTCCAAAGCACTTCATGGCTACAGATGTGAGTGATATGGAGCAGTAGTCATTTAGGCAGGTTACCTTGGCATTCTTGTGCACAGTTACTATGGTGGTCTGCTTGAAACATGTACAGACCCGGTCCGGGAGAGGTTGAAAATGTTGTACACATCCTGGTACTCCATCTGGACCCGCGGCCCTGTGAATGTTGACCTGTTTTAAAGGTCTTACTCACATTTGCTACTGAGAGCGTGATCACACAGTCATCTGGAATAGCTGGTGCTCTCGTACATGCTTCAGTGTTGCTTGCCTCGAAGCGAGCATAAAAGGCATTTAGCTCGTCTAGTAGGCTTGCGTCACTGGGCAGCTCGTGGCTGGGTTTCCCTTTGAAGTCCATAATAGTTTGCAAGCTTTACCACATCCAACGAGCGCCAGAGTCGGTGTAGTGGGATTCAGTCTTAGTCTTGTATTGACGTTTTGCATGTTTGATGGTTGGTCTGCGGGCATAGCGGGATTTCTTATAAGCGTCCGGATTAGTGTCCGGATGGAAGGCAAGGGAGAGCTTTGTATACATCTCTTTGCGTGGAGTAAAGGTGGTCTCAAGTTATTTTTGCTCTGGTTGCACATGTGACATGCTGGTAGAAATGAGGTTTAACTGATTTAAGTTTTCCTGCATTAAAGTCAACGACCACTAGGAACACCGCTTCTGGATGAGCATTTTCTTGTTTGCTTATGGCCTTATACAGCTCATTGAGTCAATGACGGAAATCATAGAAACTCAAACTAAACCCAAACATATAGAAAAAAAAACAAGTGAATGAACCTAAGAACTAATCTTTTCCCAGTCTGTTTCTCGGCCTCTGTGTGTCCTGTCCCATGTCACTATACCTGTGTTGAAGGTCAGAGCTGATCTGTAGATCGTCATTGACTCACCATCTGTGGGGGGCCACCGGTAACGATCCCTGTCTCTGGATCTGGCCTGTTGTCTGTCCCTCCAGTATACATGGTTTGTGGAGTTGTAGGCGGTGGTGGAAGTTCTGATATAGGGGTCAGTGCCCCATGTGCCTGGTTGGTTCTGAGTCTGTATGTCTCCCTGGTCTTTCCTCTCCTCTCCTCTCCCAGGCTGACATAGACTGACTGCACAGCATAGGGGAGACCTGTGAATTATTGTTACCTTTCTCTTTATACAGCCCAAGAGCAAAGTTCCACTGATAAGAGCACTGTGTTAATGGTGCCGGCGCCACTGTCACAACGTAATGCTGAATGGCCACAAACAGATGACTACAGAAAGAAGACGCACATAGAGACAACATATATTTGTGGCTTGGATGAGCAGAGCTGTGAAACCATGATGAATGGGTCCTACTCTATGGAAGTAACACCAGAGGGGACAGAGAGCAGGTCTAAGGAATCGTTTAAGTTTGTGTCGGAGAAGAGCGTGGTGAAGAGGTCTGGACCAGGACCCTCTGACCAACCGCAACCCTCCTGCTGCCTGAGCGTTAGCCACGTCTCCTACAGCGTCAGGTAAGCTAATGCTATTGACAGGATGGAAAGATGTGTTACGAATGTGATGCATGATATCACTGTCCCTTTGTTTGGTACTGTGAATGAACTGTTACAACAATCTTACGGATTGTGCCTTTAAATATTACATTTAGGTCCTACTCGACAAAAGATAGGGCTTGTTATACCAGTAATCGCATCAAGCGGCAAGATTTTGTACTTGAACATACTATTCTGGTACAGTAACA
This sequence comes from Oncorhynchus kisutch, assembly GCF_002021735.2. NCBI lineage: Eukaryota > Metazoa > Chordata > Actinopteri > Salmoniformes > Salmonidae > Oncorhynchus > Oncorhynchus kisutch. Next base: position 27,148,020 of record NC_034198.2, on the reverse strand, counting down.
GGGAGGTAAAAATGGAAACATTGTATCTGCTCATCTAAAGCAGAGCAGCTGCATCTCTGTATCTACTGTGCAGATCATTACGTGAATTGGGTCGTTCCACGAAATGGGTGGTGTTAACTTGATTTTTTGGGGGGTCGTTTTCACCTAATTTTTACATTCTGTAATGAAGAGCACATGTTCAACCTAATAAAAAACATGTTTTGCCATTTCAAATGACTATAGTAAGTGCTTATTAAGTGCCAAATAAAGTAACAGGGTTGAACCTATCAGGGTTGACGATTGCATCTTAAATCAATCATAATTCACCTTTATTCATTTCAAAATCTTATTTCTTAAATGTTCCATGTGGTCTATATTAAAAGGTACTTAATTGAATAATACAATTATATTTTAAAATTCAATATTGGTGCACAATTTGTACTTATGATATTAAATGGGTCCAAAAGGGACACATTTTGTGGAACGAGCCAATTATATTCATAACACAGATTCAGTAAACTTTGTGTGTGTGCATGCATGCGCCCTTGTCAGTGAGCGCATGGGGCATTGGTGGGACCTCGCCACCTTCAAAAAGAAATGGACCAGACAGATTCTCAATGGCGTCTCCTTCCATGTGAACAGTGGGCAGATCATGGGAATACTGGGGAACTCAGGTGGGCAACACAAACACACCAATGAAGAACCAAATACTCAGTCAATCTGGTCTCAGATCAAAACGTATTATATGCTACTAACATCTGTGCCACTCCGTTTAGTATGATACAGTGCCTTGCAAAAGTATTCATCCCCATTGGTGTTTTTCCTATTTTTTTAAATTACAACCTGTCATTTAAATGTATTTTTATTTGGATTTCAGGTAATGGACATACACAAAATCGTCCAAATTGGTGAAGTAAAATGAAAGAAAGGATTTGTTTCAAAAAAAAAAAAGATGATAAAGTGATGTGTGCGTATGTATTCACCCCTTTGCAATGAAGCCCCTCAATAAGATCTGGTGCAACCAATTACCTTCAGAAGTCACATAATTAGTTAAATAAAGTCCACCTGTGTACAATCTAAGTGTCACATGATCTGTCACACGATCTCAGTATATATAAACCTGTTTTGAAAGGCCCCAGAGTCTGCAACACCACTAAGTAAATGCCACCACCAAGAAAGCGGCACCACGAAGACCAAGGAGTTCTCCAAACAGGTCAGGGACAAAGTTATGGAGAAGTACAGATCAGGGTTGGGTTATAAAAAATATCTGAAACTTTGAACACCCCACAGAGCACAATTAAATCCATTATTAAAAATTGAAAGACTATGGCCACACAACAAACCTGCCAAGAGAGGGCCGCCCACCTAAACTTATGGACCAGGCAAGGAGGGCATTAATCAGAGAGGCAACAAAGAGACCAAAGATAACCATGAAGGACCTGCAACGCTCCACAGTGGAGATTGGAGTCCTGTCCATAGGACCACTTTAAGCCATATACTCCACAGAGATGGGCTTTACAGAAGTGTGTCCAGAAAAAAAGCCATTGTTTAAAGAAAAAAATAAGCATACACGTTTGGTGTTCACCAAAAGACATGTGGGAGACTCCCCAAACATATGGAAGAAGGTACTCTGGTCAGATGAGACTAAAATTGAGCTTTTTGGCCATCAAGGAAAATGTAATGTCTGGCACAAACCCAACACCTCTTATCACCCCAAGCACAACATCCCCACAGTGAAGCATGGTGGTGGCAGCATCATGGGGGATGTTTTTGGGAATGTTTTCATCGGCAAGGACTGGGAAACTATTCAGAATTGAAGGAATGATGGATGGTGCTAAATACAGGGAAGTTCTTGAGGGAAACCTGAGATATGAGACTGGAACGGAGGTTCACCTTCCATCAGGACAATGACCCTAAGCATACTGCTAAAGCAACACTTGAGTAGTTTAAGGGGAAACATTTAAATGTCTTGGAATGGCCTAGTCAAAGCCCAGACATCAATCCAATTGAGAATCTGTGTTATGACTTAAAGATTGCAGTACACCAGCAGAACCCATCCAACTTGAAGGAGCTGGAGCAGTTTTGCATTGAAGAATGGGCAAAAATCCCAGTGGTTAGATGTGCCAAGATTATAGAGACATACCCCAAGAGACTCGCAGCTGTAATTGCTGCAAAAGGTGGCTCTACAAATTGGTGAATAGTTATGCACGCTCAAGTTTTCAGTTTTTTTGTGTTATTTCTTGTTTGTTTCACAATAAAAAATATTTTGCATCTTCAAAGTGGTAGGCATGTTGTGTAAATTAAATAATACAAACCCCCTAAAAAAATCTATTTTAATTCCAGGTTGTAAGGCAACAAAATAGGAAAAATGCCAAAGGGGGTGAATACTTTCACAAGCCAATGTATGTTAGGTTATGTTACATTGGCCTACCAATGTAATAGCAGTCGTACAATATAATATGAATTGTAAGACATATTGTATGTTGCGAATTACAATTCAGATGATTTGTTACAAATTGCAATTTGTGCTAAAATGCTAAAGTTGCCTGTGATAAGATTTGTCTCACAACATTTGGGTTGCTAGACGTTTGCGTTGTACACCCACCCATCTACCCCACAACCACCCTCCTCTAATTTTTGCTTTAAGTAACCTACCATCTTATCGTACATAATATATACTGAACAAAAATATAAACATAACATGGAAAAATGTCAATGATTTTACTGAGTTACAGTTCATATAAGGAAATCAGTGAATTGAAATACATTCATTAGGCCCTAATCTATGGATTTCACATGACTGGGCAGGGGCGCAGCCATGGGTGGGCCTGGGAGGGCATAGGCCCAGCAAATCAGAATTAGGGCTTTATTACAGACAGAAATACTCCTCAGTTTCATCAGCAGTCTGGGTGGCTGGTCTCAGACAATCCCGCAGGTGAAGAAGCCGGATGTGGAGGTCCTGGGCTGGCGTGGTTACACGTGGTCTGCGGTTGTGAGGCTGGTTGGACATGCTGTCAAATTCTCTAAGAAATGAAATGAACATTGAATTATCTGGCAACAGCTCTGGTGGACATTCCTGCAGTCAGCATGTCAGCACTCCCTCAAAATGTAGACATCTGTGGCATTGTGTTGTGTGACAAAACTTCACATTTAAGAGTGGCCTTTTATTTTCCCCAGCACGGTCCACCTATGTAAAGATCATGCTGTGTGTAATGATCATGCTGTTTAATCAGCTTCTTGATATGTCACACCTGTCAGGTGGATGGGTTATCTTGGAAAAGGAGAAATGTTCACTACTATTTGAGAGAAACAAGCTTTTTGTGCGTATGGACAATTTCTGGGATCTTTTATTTCAGCTCATGAAACATGGGACCAACACTTTATATATTGCATTTATATTTTTTGTTGAGTAAATCATAATAAACGTGTCAAATAATGTAACATAACGCAACATATATTATACTAAATTAATTGGCGTAGATTTTAGTAACATATAATATGTTTTGCTCTGAGACCAGACTGTCAGAGTCATTTGTTTCTGGGTGCCGAGACCTCTAACATAATCAGTAACATAAAATATTTACCACAGTGGAACATAAATGCACAAATCATACCTGACATAGGCCTACAGTACATTTTATAGTACAATGCCTCCTCTTACCATGCAATCTATGTAAAATACTGTAATTCTACTACCGCACAATCATATTTGTCTCATCCTGTGCTGCGTTCTGTGTGTGCCAGGCTCAGGGAAGACCACTCTCCTGGATGCTATCTCTGGGAGGATTGGGAACTCAGGGATTCTTCTGGGAGATGTGTCTGTCAACGGGAGGAAGCTGAAAAGAGAGCAGTACCAGGATTGTTTCTCCTATGTGCTACAGGTAAACACACACAAACAAAGTAATACAGTCTCACCTCTCACTCACTATTCACAGACCGCCATAAATATTGTTCTTAGCTTATCATATTTGCTAGCAGTATAAAGTTCAAGCTGGCTGACATGACGTTGAGCTTTGTCCGTAAACCGCTGCATGAGAAAGTGAGAGAGAGAGTGGGTGAAATACGTGGCGTTGGGTAAATAAGAGTCCACAAATACACTCTCTCCATCAACTCTACTCACTTCAAGTAGGGGATGGGTGGTCAGCCAGGGTGGAATTAACAGGAGTTACAGATAGTTTCTACATACAGTAATCTTTCTCTGGGATGTTCATGTGTATCCACAGCTAAATTAAATCACTGAGTTTAGAACCCAGTCCTTTGAAATAATCTCTCCTTTTACTGCAGATAAAATCCTCCCTGCTCACCGGGGCCATAAACTAATCCAGTCATTAAATTTCCCTCCTAAGCCTTGGATGAGATGGTGATATTAAATCGCACAGTAATTAAGAAGAGGAGCAGGAGAGTTCATCCACGCACTCACCCATGCATCCACGCTCATACCCATGGTGCGTGAGCACATCAAAGTTCCATAATCCAGTAGGGCTCTGCTGTCAGTCAATCATTAAAGCTCAGACCATTCAATCTATGTTAGGGGCACACAGTAAACAGAAAGAGAAAGACAGCATTATACAGCTGCCATACATACACACAAAACTCTCACAGTTCACCTCACCTTTAACACGGATCACTTAGGTAACAGACAGTCCCCTACGTCTGTGCAGAGGTAGGTAACAGACAGTCCCCTATGTCTGTGTAGAGGTAGGTAACAGACAGTCCCCTATGTCTGTGCAGAGGTAGGTAACAGACAGTCCCCTATGTCTGTGCAGAGGTAGGTAACAGACAGTCCCCTATGTCTGTGCAGAGGTAGGTAACAGACAGTCCCCTATGTCTGTGCAGAGGTAGGTAACAGACAGTCCCCTATGTCTGTGCAGAGGTAGGTAACAGACAGTCCCCTATGTCTGTGCAGAGGTAGGTAACAGACAGTCCCCTATGTCTGTGCAGAGGTAGGTAACAGACAGTCCCCTATGTCTGTGCAGAGGTAGGTAACAGACAGTCCCCTATGTCTGTGCAGAGGTAGGTAACAGACAGTCCCCTATGTCTGTGCAGAGGTAGGTAACAGACAGTCCCCTATGTCTGTGCAGAGGTAGGTAACAGACAGTCCCCTATGTCTGTGCAGAGGTAGGTAACAGACAGTCCCCTATGTCTGTGCAGAGGTAGGTAACAGACAGTCCCCTATGTCTGTGCAGAGGTAGGTAACAGACAGTCCCCTATGTCTGTGCAGAGGTAGGCAACAGACAGTCCCCTATGTCTGTGCAGAGGTAGGTAACAGACAGTCCCCTATGTCTGTGCAGAGGTAGGTAACAGACAGTCCCCTATGTCTGTGCAGAGGTAGGTAACAGACAGTCCCCTATGTCTGTGCAGAGGTAGGTAACAGACAGTCCCCTATGTCTGTGCAGAGGTAGGTAACAGACAGTCCCCTATGTCTGTGCAGAGGTAGGTAACAGACAGTCCCCTATGTCTGTGCAGAGGTAGGTAACAGACAGTCCCCTATGTCTGTGCAGAGGTAGGTAACAGACAGTCCCCTATGTCTGTGCAGAGGTAGGTAACAGACAGTCCCCTATGTCTGTGCAGAGGTAGGTAACAGACAGTCCCCTATGTCTGTGCAGAGGTAGGTAACAGACAGTCCCCTATGTCTGTGCAGAGGTAGGTAACAGACAGTCCCCTATGTCTGTGCAGAGGTAGGTAACAGACAGTCCCCTATGTCTGTGCAGAGGTAGGTAACAGACAGTCCCCTATGTCTGTGCAGAGGTAGGTAACAGACAGTCCCCTATGTCTGTGCAGAGGTAGGTAACAGACAGTCCCCTATGTCTGTGCAGAGGTAGGTAACAGACAGTCCCCTATGTCTGTGCAGAGGTAGGTAACAGACAGTCCCCTATGTCTGTGCAGAGGTAGGTAACAGACAGTCCCCTATGTCTGTGCAGAGGTAGGTAACAGACAGTCCCCTATGTCTGTGCAGAGGTAGGTAACAGACAGTCCCCTATGTCTGTGCAGAGGTAGGTAACAGACAGTCCCCTATGTCTGTGCAGAGGTAGGTAACAGACAGTCCCCTATGTCTGTGCAGAGGTAGGTAACAGACAGTCCCCTATGTCTGTGCAGAGGTAGGTAACAGACAGTCCCCTACGTCTGTGCAGAGGTAGGTAACAGCTACAACTGTTTGACATCAGTTGACCATTTTACAAAGGATACATGGTGCTCTGAGTAGAAAACATAGAGTTCACTATACAGTGCATACACAATACATGGACTACTAATATTTTGATCTCATGCCTTCGATCTGTCTTTATCCCTGGCTTTCTGTCTTCCCTCTGTAGAGTGACAACCTGCTGAGTTACCTGACAGTGGAGGAGACTCTGACATACACAGCCCAGTTGGCCCTGAGACGAGACTCAGCAGATGTCATCCACAAGAAGGTGTGAATCATACAGACTATAGATAACCTCTAGACCAGGGCTGGTCTACAACAGATACACATTAAGATATCTTTGATTTTCTCAAGCTATTCTGGTATCAACTGTGATAAGTTGTTGACCCCTGACCACTTGGCCTGGCCTGCAGGTGTTGGCGGTGATGGCGGAGCTGAGTCTAGGTCAAGTGGCCCACAGTGTGATCGGAGGACGCATCTTCCCAGGGATCTCTGGGGGAGAGAGGAGGAGAGTGTCCATTGCCATGCAGTTGCTTCAGGACCCTAGTGAGTACAAAGAAGCTGTCTTTGGTCATTGCCTGTGCAGAATTTCAGGAGACAAGCATGTAAATACCCCTTAAACAAACACATACATACATTACTAAAATATGTGTAGGAAAATACAGGCTATTCTACAAAACCAAGAAAATAGATTTTCAATATCATGGATTATACTGTGCCTTGTTAGAATAAGAGTATGTCACCTTGAGCGAAGGAAAAAGTTGATCATCACAAAGTTCAACCACTTCTGAGCATCTAACAATGAGACCTGTGTCTAATAATAGACTAGAAACAGAGAGGGATGGACAGAGGGGTGATAAGATTGGGAGAGATGGGGGGGGGGGGTAATGAAAGACAGGGTTATTACACACTCAGTATTAAGCTGAGTGAATCATGAGGGGGTGTCCCAGGTGGAGTTTATCAGGGCCTGAGAACCCACAGGGGGTGAGGGGGTCTCAGTCCTCATTCGGATTAGAGGGAGCACTCTCCACCCAAACACTAGGCCACATTAATGAAGGGTTCCCATCCGCTGCCTCGCCAATCAACCAGGAAATGAATTAATCATCACACAATTAATGCATCTGTTAATTCCACTCATCCTTTTTAAAAAAGGCAATCTTTTAATTGTGCTAATTGGATAAATTAACAGAAAAGAACACACTTATCTCAAAGAGTTGCCCCTTAGAGGGGGACTGTTCCATTTAAAAAAGTTCAACTCTGTTTTTAAAAGTTAGAATAAAATTGATGTGGAAGTTTTTTCTATGTTAAATATTCCGATGTGTTACTTTGGGACATGTGATGTCGTTTCAGAGGTCATCCTTCTGGACGAGCCAACCACGGGCCTTGACAGCATGACGGCCAATCAGATTGTTGTTTTACTGGCTGAGCTGGCCAGAAGGGACCGCATTGTCATAGTGACCATCCACCAGCCACGCTCTGAACTCTTCAGGGTGAGGGAAAGAGAACCAAGCTGCTTTGTGTTATTCCCTTATGTTCAGTGATTATGTCAATTTTACAGATTATTTTCATCCCTGAGATTTGTCTGTTGATGCATTATACTCTCTGTTATGTGTGTTTCCTAGGTCTTCAGTAGAATAGCCATAATGAGTAAAGGCGAGCTGGTGTTCTGTGGCCAGCCTGGAGAGATGGTGGACTTTTTCAGCGCATGTGGCTACAACTGTCCAGAATACTGCAACCCCTTTGATATCTATGGTACAGTAATATATTAACTTCACACAATGTTTTCATGTACCACCCCTATCTCTCTATTGACCCTCGAACCTGGTCTGCCCAATGGATTGACCAACAGTGGATCTGACGTCAGTGGACACGCGCTGCAGTGAGAGAGAGGCCACCACCTACAGCCGCATGCACAAGATCACCTCGTCCTATCAGGACTCAGAGATCAATCAGAGCATGCTGAGACAGATTGAGCAGAGTTGCCAGCGAACAGACAAACCCAGCATCCCCTTCAAGAGCAAAGAGTCACCCAGCGGCCTGGCCAAACTGGCTGTGCTTCTCAGGTCAGAGGTCAAACTACTGTGCTGCGCTTGATTATGAAGATAAAATGTTTTTTTCCTAAGGGTATAGTAGCCTATGACGTGGTAGTATGATGCCACTACCCCTGATTTACTGTCGGACTCAGTCCTGTCTGACCTCTATCGTCTCCAGTGCTGTCTGACCTCTATCGTCTCCAGTGCTGTCTGACCTCTATCGTCTCCAGTGCTGTCTGACCTCCATCGTCTCCAGTGCTGTCTGCACTGATCTGGCTTCTGGCAACGCGTGTCGTGTTAGAATGACGCCACCTGAAGGAAGACAATTGTCTAACCTTTCTCTCTTTCTGTAGGAGGACTGTGAGGAACCTGTCTCGAGACAGGATGGGTGTCCTGATGCGTCTGTCACAGAACCTCATCTATGGCCTGTTTGTGGCCTTCTTTGTCATGAGGCTGGATGATGACATCACCAAGGGAGCGGTACAGGACCGGATTGGCATCATCTATCAAGCAATGGGGGCGTCGCCTTACACTGGCATGCTGAACGCTGTAGCTCTGTGTGAGTTAACTTGTTGTTTCTTACACTGACGTACTGAACGCTGTAGCTCTGTGTGAGTTAGCTTGTTGTTTCTTACACTGACATGCTGAACGCTGTAGCTCTGTGTGAGTTAACTTGTTGTTTCTTACACTGACATGCTGAACGCTGTAGCTCTGTGTGAGTTAGCTTGTTGTTTCTTACACTGACATGCTGAACGCTGTAGCTCTGTGTGAGTTAGCTTGTTGTTTCTTACACTGACATGCTGAACGCTGTAGCTCTGTGTGAGTTAGCTTGTTGTTTCTTACACTGACATGCTGAACGCTGTAGCTCTGTGTGAGTTAGCTTGTTGTTTCTTACACTGACATGCTGAACGCTGTAGCTCTGTGTGAGTTAACTTGTTGTTTCTTACACTGACATGCTGAACGCTGTAGCTCTGTGTGAGTTAACTTGTTGTTTCTTACACTGACATGCTGAACGCTGTAGCTCTGTGTGAGTTAGCTTGTTGTTTCTTACACTGACATGCTGAACGCTGTAGCTCTGTGTGAGTTAACTTGTTGTTTCTTACACTGACATGCTGAACGCTGTAGCTCTGTGTGAGTTAGCTTGTTGTTTCTTACACTGACATGCTGAACGCTGTAGCTCTGTGTGAGTTAACTCTGTGTGGGTTAACTCTGTGTGAGTTAACTCTGTGTGGGTTAACTCTGTGTGAGTTAACTCTGTGTGAGTTAACTCTGTGTGAGTTAACTCTGTGTGGGTTAACTCTGTGTGGGTTAACTCTGTGTGGGTTAACTCTGTGTGGGTTAACTCTGTGTGAGTTAACTCTGTGTGAGTTAACTCTGTGTGGGTTAACTCTGTGTGGGTTAACTCTGTGTGGGTTAACTCTGTGTGAGTTAACTCTGTGTGAGTTAGCTTGTTGTTTCTTACACTGACATGCTGAACGCTGTAGCTCTGTGTGAGTTAACTTGTTGTTTCTTACACTGACATGCTGAACGCTGTAGCTCTGTGTGAGTTAACTTGTGGTTTCTGCATGGTCTGAAATGGCACCCTATTCCCTGTAATAGTGCACTATGTTTGCTGGCTCTAGAGTAGTAGATAATCACTCAGTAAGTCTCTTGGACCTTATTTGGTGAGAGGACCCTGACTAGGAACTTTTCTCCAGATCTCAATGGAAAGTTCAATGAACCCTCCTATTTTACCCCGTCTCCTTCCATCCCCTATCTCACGGAGTAGTGATAAGGGATATAGAAGGAGATAAGGGACTGGGCCAAGCGACTTAAGGGCAACCACGAGTCAATAAGCACCGAAACAGCTGTAGATAGCGGCAGTGGGTTTATAACGTTTATCTGTCTTGAACTTTGGGATATTTAGTAGCCCATAGGCAAAGCTACTTTTAGCACACACATCTCTGTGCTGAAATGACATTATACAAGAGAAACGAATACAATCAGTGTAATAGTTTAATGGTAAAACAATTCAAGGTATCCTTGGAATATTTACCTGGATGCAATAGCAGGGGTTGTGTTCATATAATCACCACTGCCCTAATGATGTTGTCATCTCTAGTTCCTGCTCTGAGGGCCATGGCTGACCAGGAGAGTAAGGATGGCCTCTACCAAAAGTGGCAGATGTTCTTGGCCTACATCTTCCACATCCTCCCCTTCAGCATCATCAGCGTGTTCATCTTTTCCTCCTTCCTGTACTGGTGTGTGTGAGAGTGAGAGTGAGAGTGAGAGAGAGATTCTTCTATCCTTGTGAGGACCTAAAGTAAAACTAGTCAATTTCTACCTCATGGGGACATTTTCCACATCTCCATGAGGACAAAGGCTATTTGAAGGTTCGGTTCAGGGATTATGGAAAATAGTATTTTGAATGTACATTTATTTTAGGTCCTGACGAGGATAGAAGAACATAACGTGTGTGTGTTTACCATGTACAGTGGATTTTTGTTTTAGATTCCGTCTCTCACAGTTGAAGTGTACCTATGATAAATTACAGACCTCTACATGCTTTGTAAGTAGGAAAACCTGCTAAATCGGCAATGTATCAAATACTTGTTCTCCCCACTGTAGATTTGCATTCATAGTCTCTCACAGGTGACTGTGTGTCCATGCATGGGTGTGTCACTCTCTCTCAGGACGGTGGGGATGAACCCAGAGATGTGGAGGTTCCTGTCTTTCTCGGCGGTGATCCTGGTGCCCCATCTGGTGGGTGAGCTGCTGACCCTGGTGCTGATGGGAGTGGTGCAGGACCCCAACATGGTCAACACAGGAGTGGCGCTGCTCAACGTAGCTGGAATCATGGTGGGCTCCGGATTCCTCAGGTCAGACCACTACTAGGAAATATGGACTTGTGTTTTCAGTGTCTAATTGTCATATCCTTTAACAATTCCCTCTAACAATTCATTTTGTTAATGATTGGTACTGGTGAAGTTATGTGTTTGTGCATTGGCTCCCATAACCACTCTCAAAGTTGTAAACTATGGACCATAATGTAACTAATGGTCCTGTTCTGTTTTTCTCCCTCTATAGGAGTTACCAGCAGATGCCTGTGGTGTTCCAGTGGCTCAGCTACCTAACCTTTCAGAAGTACGGATGTGAGCTGCTCATCGTCACAGAGTTCCATGGCCTCAACTTCACATGCAGTAAGACTCATACCAAATCGTTCTCCAGTTAACAAAGCTAGTGATACCAGTGTCCAAATGATTCAGGAGATTCTGTGATCAGTGCATTGTAACAGTTTGGAACATCCCTATCAGGTTGCTCTAAAAAGCCAATGTCAAGACTCATGAGTACTGTATATCGGCTGATTTTTACAATGAGTCTGGGGTTGATTACTTCTGTCTATGTTCTATGCAGATACAGGCAGTATACCTTTGCCAGGTGCCTGTCTGACAGATGGAGATGACATCATTGACCAGGGTTACCCAGGAGCCCTGGACCGCTACACTCTGGACTTCCTCCTGCTCTACTCCTTCCTGCCTGCCCTGGTGCTGCTGGGAGTCATCAGCTACAAGATCAGAGACTGCCTCGTCCAACACTGAAACAGACACCAACATGGAGACAGAAAGGGGTGTGGGAGTGCTGTAGTTTGGTCTAGTGGTACTGTAAGCAAAACCTGTGCAATACACCACATACACTCAGTGGCCAGTTTATTAGGTACACCACCACGTTCACGAAAATGGTTCGCTCTTACAGAGCGTGAGTCACATAGCTTGCTATATAAAGCAGATAGACAGGCCAATGAAGGTACATTCCCCAATAGCAGGGATTCGAACCCTTGGTCCACCACTTTCTATGTAGTTCATCCCCTTCCATCTGTCTTCAAACTGTCTAATTGAAAGTAAGAAACACATAAGGAATGGAGTTATATTCCCTGCCCATTTGGGGCATTTATGCTGTTATTGAATACCGGACTTCTATGGTAAAGTCTGCCCTGTAAAGACAGCCATGGACGTGGTTCTTGAGTTGGACTATCACATTTACTAGGAGTGTCATGAGCAAAGAAAGTGATTGGTGTGATGTCGGTATGGCAACAAATCTAGTGAATGATTCTCTGACACTGTAAAGAAGTAATACTACTGTAATACTGTTTTTACTTTACAAATAAGGTATATTGTTGGATATCTGTGTTTTCTACGCTTGCAGAAAGTGACATGCCAGTATGATGGGATGTGTTGGATCTCCATATTGTTGTAAAAATGCCAAGTAAATGTATTTTTCTAAATAAATGTTTCTAATGAACATACTTACAATACAAACTGTTGTGCTGTGTATGTGAATAGGGAAATCAATGTTTGAATCCAATACAATTGATCTGAAACATGTATTAAATAGTAAGTTCTACAGTACATCGTAATCAGAGCATTTCTCTGGGTATATTAAATGACCGTACAGGTGTCTGCCAAGTCTGAAGTAGAGGGTAAAGTCTGTCTAAGCTCCAGAACATTCTGTTGTGATGTTCTCATTGGCTGAGAGGTGATGATTCTAAGTTCGGTGTCCAGCTCTAAGACTTGGACACGTTCCTCTTGTACTGGTCCAGTTTCTTTAGACAAGAAAGGGGCGACAATGTTATCATTGTTTTGGCTTCATCCTAAATGGTTTTCACACAATTGTATAGTGTTAAAACCATGTAAGGATACTGTTAGACTCTAGCTTGAAATGTACTAATTCAAATCGAATCAAACTATTTGTCACATGTGCTGAATACAACAGGTAGACCTTGCCGTGAAATGGTTACTTACAAGCTCTTAACCAACATTGCAGGTCAATAAATAGTTAAGAAAATATTTACCAAATAAACAAAAAATTATAATTTTTAAAAAGTAACACAAAATAACAACAACGAGGCTATTTACAGGGGGTACTGGTACCGAGTTAATGTGCGGGGGTTCAGGTTACTCAAGGTAATTTGTACATGTAGGTATGGTTAAAGTGACTATGCATAGATGTAAAACAGTGAGTAGCAGCATTGTAAAAACAAACAGGAAGTCCAGGATCCAGTTGCAGAGGGATGTGTTTAGTCCCAGTGTCCTTAGCTTAGTGATGAGCTTTGTGGGCACTATGGTGTTGAATGCTGAGCTGTAATCATGTTACCATACTAGAACACATTCATGACTGTATAAAGAAAGTATATATGTTGGAATCAATGAAAGATAGATTGGACTAAGAATATGGAAAGTTACTGAGAGTAGAAGCTTCATATTCTGTTCCATGTTTCTGAGAAGAGAGGTGAAAGGCAATTGTTAGTCTCTGACAAGGCAGGCTGCGGAAATGGGGAGGAGTAAGGAATGCGTCTCATGGTCAAATCAATAGATACATTGAGAAGAAATCTCTGGAGGGGGGCCAGAGAGGCCCACCACAATGTCTCTCCTGCTGCAGTATTATCTCACACATACATTCCACGCCCACAAAGGTTTAAGTAACAGGCAGCGCTGTGGCTACATTAGTGAGAGGAACCAATTCAATTCCTGCCTAGCAACAGAGATATATTGGTTGTCTAGATAAGGGGTTGACCACACCTATTATAAGGTTATAAAAATATGTGCTTGTGTAACCGTGTCTTGTCTTTGCAGCTGTATGACCCAGTGGGTTAATAAACTTGGTTTGAGCTTTTTCTAGTTGTCCGGTTGAGTTTTTACTCAGCTTGTTCAGAACCTAACAATACCATGCAAGATGACTGTCAAACGATGTTACCTGGTATGAGAGAACGCTGTTCTGGATGCTGAGCTCAGGGTCCAACTGACACAGATTCATTTAGGTGATAAACTTGACACATGCCATGTATGACATTTATTACAAAGACTCAATCAGTAGTGCTGGTAAAAACATATAAGCTCAGTGTGACCCGGGCCAGAACGGAATTCTGACCTCGTAAAATTCCATCTATCAAGGGTACATCTGAACCAAGTTCCAGCTAATGGCTCTGTCTGGATTTCTAGACTATCAAGGCACGTGTTTGAGTCTTTAGTATTCACATTCTCTATATTGGCATGGAGTCAGTACCCTAGTCTCTCAACTCCTATTGGCTAACTCCACCCACCATATGATCCCTGTCCAATAGGAGTATTATCTGAGCTGAATCAGGTGAGGGACAATAAATAAAACATCATGTGGACACTTGGCTGGAGCCAGAAACACACCAGAGGTTATTTTAGTTCAAGCGCCACATGTGTATCTGCCTGCAGCCATTCCAAGGGTTATCGTTGCACATTAAAACAGTTATGATCAGACAATTACACATGGATTATTACAGGGCAACCACAATGCAATGTAACTGGGGTTACTAGAAGACAAGTAGAGATGGTTGAGCTAGATTAGAAGAACATGATCATCTTGACAATTACAGCCTGACCGATATGTTTTTTGGGGTCTGATACAATTATTTGGGGGACAAAACGATAATATTGGTGAACCGATATATCGGTTGGCTCTATTGACAATCTTCATGGACCTTGACTGGTCCCATACAGTGTGTGCTGTAGCCAACTCTTCTAACCCTAGAGCTGCGTTTACACAGGCTGATCATTTTCTGATCTTTTTCCACTTTAATTGCTCCTTTGACCGATCAGATCAGCTCTTCTGTCAATAATTGGGCAAAAGATCAGAATTGGGCTTCCTGTGTAAACGCAGCATAACAAACACAGAAAGTTGGCTAAAGCACAAACAGACTGGACCACCAGGCTAACAGGGGCCATTGGAGTTGAGACAAGGTTCATACCGTGTCTTTCTGGGCCCTCATGGAGACAATCTGTAGTTCACTGTACTGTAGGTCCTTGGCTGGGTTCTTCAGCTCTCTGTGGTGCTCCCTGGTGCAAGACAGGAGTAATGGATTAGCATCACACACATTGTAACGTGATTGTGTGTGGGTGTGCAGTAGTGAGTGTATGTGTGAATGTTTGGGTGTTTGTCCATAGTGCAGAAATGACCTCAGGAGGAAAAACGACCGTGAACACTTTCTTCCACAGATCTAGAGGGTTTTTAGCATGCAGAGTCCCAATGTCAACATCAGTAATTGGGGGAGAACCTGGGAAGTAGAGTGAGATCAAGTGTATCATATTAAAATAACAGATACAGTAAGACCAAGGAGC
This sequence comes from Oncorhynchus kisutch, assembly GCF_002021735.2. Classification (NCBI taxonomy): domain Eukaryota; kingdom Metazoa; phylum Chordata; class Actinopteri; order Salmoniformes; family Salmonidae; genus Oncorhynchus; species Oncorhynchus kisutch. The sequence continues at coordinate 27,132,742 of NC_034198.2, read as the reverse complement.
TGATCGTGGACTACGTGGGGTGCACACCCCCATCCAAGTCAAACAGGGCCGCAATTTGGCATGGTCCCTCAGATCCTCAGGAACTTTTACAGCTGCACCATCGATAGCATCCTGACTGGTTCTATCACCACTTGGTATGTCAACTGCACTGCCCTCAACCGGAAGGCCCTACAGTGGGTGATGCAGACGGCCCAGTGAGTCCTTGGGGGCGAGCTCCTAGCCATACAGGACGTACATGACAGGCGGTGTGTTAGAAAGGCCCCAAAAAATTGCCAAAGACCCCAGCCACCCCAGACATGGACCGTTCTCCATGCTGCCGTCCGGCAGCCTGTGCTAGTTCATCAAGGCTCAGACCAACTCCTATACAACTTCTATTCCCTGGCCATAAGATGGCTGACAACTACTGCTTTCTCTCTCTCACAGACTATCCACACTGACTCTATGCCCATTCACAGGTCTCTACCCACTGACAGACACACACACCGCCACTCCTGCTACTGTTCACTATTACTCCTGTTTATATGTATATATTACTATATTACAATAAGTATTTATATATTCCTGCTACCAGTCACTTTTCATCCCTGTTTACATGTATATCCTACTACCAGTCACTTTTCAGCCCTGTTTACATGTATATCCTACTACCAGTCACTTTTCAGCCCTGTTTACATGTATATCCTACTACCAGTCACTTTTCATCCCTGTTTACATGTATATCCTACTACCAGTCACTTTTCATCCCTGTTTACATGTATATCCTACTACCAGTCACTTTTCAGCCCTGTTTACATGTATATCCTACTACCAGTCACTTTTCAGCCCTGTTTACATGTATATCCTACTACCAGTCACTTTTCAGCCCTGTTTACATGTATATCCTACTACCAGTCACTTTTCAGCCCTGTTTACATGTATATCCTACTACCAGTCACTTTTCAGCCCTGTTTACATGTATATCCTACTACCAGTCACTTTTTATGTATAAACCTACCTCAACCACTCGAGTACCCCTGCACACTGAATAAGGTACTGGCTCCGACCTGTCTATATTCACATTTTTTAAATGTTTTCCCCTCCTATTTTCTCTTATCTATATCATTAACACTATTACTGAATTGTTGGGACAGAGCTCTCAAGGTAAGAATTTCACAGTACTGTTTTACACCCGTTGTATCCCGTGCATGTGGCGAACAAACTTTGAAACTATCATGAACACTGTTGGAGCTAGGAACACAAGCATTTCGCTACACCCGCAATAATATCTGCTAAAAATGTGTATGTGCCCAATAAAATGTTATTTGAACAGTACAGCACTAACACTGCAGTACTAAATGTTACCACAAGGGGAGGCTAGACAACACAGTTCACATATCTGGCTGATGAGTCCATTCCAGCAGGAATGATCGGAGGCTTACTGAGATCAGAGGACATGGATTTCCTGTCAGAATAGCAGGAAACATGTAAATCTGTGTTGATGTTGAATTGGGCCTAAGTATTGTGCTCTCAAATGTTCTGAAACATTGACCAACTGTGGCATTGATAGACGGAGGTAAAAAAAATAAAGTTATCTTACCCATTTTCTGTCCCAAATGCTAGTTGTGTGAATAAGCTCTTAGTTTTGGACATGAAGCTCTCAGACTCGCTACTGTTGAACAGCAGGTGGAAGGATGGACAGGCAGATGTCGAGGCAAAGAGAATAGACCGATGAACAGTAGATTTAAAGACAGCGTTGTGTGATTAAACTTACTGTACCAAAATACTCATTGCATTTGAGATACTTGTTTGATATAGCCTACAGTGAAATACTGATATGCAAAGACATATTGGCAATGGGGTTGATGACTATTAGGCCTACAGGTCTTACCATCAAAGAAGCTGCGTAGTAATGGGCAATAAACCGAAGGGTGTTGCAGATCACTTTCCTCTCCTCTGAGTCAAAGTCCTACAAAGAAGATGTATTTATCCATCAATATGATCACTTTTCACAAAACATGAAATCAATAGAAATAGCCGACAATTGAAAACACAAATCTTAACAACTAGATTCTTCAGGGTGAATATTGTTTTTCAATGCCTTTAAACTGAGTGGTAGAAGTATAAAACACATCTCACCTGAAAGATATTAAACTTGCTGCCGAAAATCAGCAGTGGAACAGAGAAGGGGTTGATCAGCTCTCTGTCCTAACGACTGGGCCAATTGTGCATCGCCCTATGGGACTCACCAATCACATCCGGTTGAACTACAGCCTGGAATCGAATCAGGGTTTGAGGTGATGCCTCTAGCACTGAGATGCAGTGCCTTAGACCGCTGCGCCACTCGGGAGCCCCAAATCTGGTTTCTTCATCTGTAGGATTGACTAAGAGGGGGTTGGAGGGGGTGCTGAGAAGTATTTCTGTCTGTAATAAAGCCCTTTGTGGGGAAAAACTAATTCTTATTGGCTGGGCCTGGCTCCCAGGTCCACCCATGGCTGCACACCTGCCCAGTCATGTGAAATCCATAGATTAGGGCCCAATGATTTCAATTAACTGATTTCATTATTTGAGCTGTAACTCAGTATTTTCATTTTGGCCCACATTTAGCTAATTTTCTCATCTCCGAAGCATTTGATCTCAACACAATTTTCTGTTTCCATAACTAGAATCTGTTATGAACAGAGGTGACTAGGTTTTGTAGACTTTAACTTTTGCCAAAGTTTAAAAACAATTGCGGTCTAAAGAGTGTAAGGCTGAACTGAGTTATTGTACACGCGCACTTCACAGAGTAGGCGTTCCCTAATGGAAATATGCAACTTCATGCTGGAATGTATGGGATTAGAATGAAGACAGAACTACTTGAGTTTGTATTTTGAATTTCGTGGTCCACATTGAGATGCGTTGTTGCAAGTACAATTCGCAAATGTGTAATTACATTTTTGCAAGCTTGTGTCATGATGTGTGAAAGATTTAACAACGGTGTAACTTGATATTTGAATACATTAAATAAGATTTGCAAGTATAATTATTTTCAGAATCAGAATTATTAAATCCATTTACGACGATGAATATTCTGCTGTGAATCAAAAATACACTTGCAGATTTAGAATCTACGAGCGCTCAGAGTTCTGTCACTTTTGTCACGTTACCAAGAGATATTTACATTTGTAAAATGTTTTGTAAATTTGTAGATATTTGCAAGTGGAAATGTGATTGGTACTCTGGATCTTTTACTCCTGACCAATCACTCCCCTCTGCCGAAACTGCCTAACCATTGGCTGGATTGTTCCATCAATCAAATCTCAGGAAGTAGCTCCAAATATGAGCACGAGTGGATGAGGCAAATGAAACGAAAACTATCTACTTGAAAGTATTCGTCGCTTTTATCTGTGTACATCCATTTTTTGGTGTGTGAAAAGGCATGGCAGTAGTTTGTTTATCATGTCGAATATAATGGTACATTTCAGACGAACTTCAGACCAGTGTTAACAAGCTGTTCTCTGACATTCGTCCTAGTTTTACTATCAACTGGCTAGGGTAAAATTAATATACAGTACCAGTCAAAAGTTTGGACACACCTACTCATTCCAGTTTTTCTTTATTTTACTATTTTCTACATTGTAGAAAAAGAGTGAAGACATCAAAACTATGAAATAATACATATGGAATTATCTAGTAACCAAAAAAGTGTTAAACACATAAAAATATATTTTATATTTGAGATTATTCTAAGTAGCCGCCTTAATGACGGTTCAAAATGCAGAAATACAAATTGTTGAAACTGTTTGCTCCCCTTTCTACCAGATGTGACATATAGGTCACATTGCATAACTATTGCTAGGTGTGTTTATTTATTTATTTTATAAATATGTTATTTGGGGTCCCCTTGGCCAGTCCTAGTCACTGCTTAATTTTCATTGAAGGAAAACTGGGTCCATGGAATAAAATGGTTATAGTTCAATAAGTAAAAACCGTATCAACAATCTTTTGACAAACAATCTATGTTCAGTCCCTTTGTAGATGCTAAGTTGGTTTGGTGTTTGTAAAGGACCTCTAAAGGACAACCACACCTCAAGTATTCCAGACCGCTCTGCCTGTTTTAAAGTTTGAATGGCATTTCTATCTTAACTAATTGGATACCAACCTGTTTTGTTTCTCCAGCTAAAAGAAATGTCAATCAGGGATGGATCAACACTTTTTATTTTATTGAAAATAAGTAACATATGTAAAATAACAAAAAACATAAAACACATGAATTGCAACAACAAAATACATTGAATGAACAACAAAATAAATAAAGTTGTGGTTTATACAAAACATGAAACAAAAAAGTAAAACACTGATAAGATAACAAATGTGTAAACGTTAAAAATAACCCCCCAAAAAGTGTACTGAGCACTTAATTCTTACCATTGCTTTCTTTAAAAAAATGTCATATACTGACAAACATGAAGGTTATGGTTAAGATAGTGTACTGAGAATAGCTACACAGAGGCAAGGCATCTACTTCTGATATCTGTTGTTGAATTTAGGTTTTTGGTTTTGTCCTTTTGTATCCAAAAACCACTCATGGTGACACTTGAAGAGCCTTTGACACATTTCATATGTGCAAAATTATATAATTTCAGCCCACTACTTGATGATTACTCATAATTTAAAAAGAATGCCATTCTACTATTCAAACTGGGCACTTAGTGACATCAAAAGTCTGTATACAAAGCAGAAAAGATGGAGAGCATGTCTTCTGGTACCTAACTTCACTATTGCTTAAGTGTCTAAATACTGTTGCACTATCTTGAATTATTTTATACTACAACACATAACTTTACATGGAAAGGCTTGTACAATGGTCAGGCTAACCCTCCAAAAAGGAACTACAGAGAAGCAGCAAACTCAACGAGGAGGTCTAGGTCTATACACACGTATGTATGAGTACATAAAAACATCCTCCCTTATGGAAATGTAGAAGAGTGAGCGATTCAATGTCAGTAAAAGGCTTGCGAAAGAAATCAAATGACTTCATGATCATCATTCATACGTGAAGTAATGACAGTGGCCACAGCGAATGACGCTTTGACAGTAAAGCTCTTTGCAGTCATGTTGTCTGATACAATTTCAAAAAGTCCTTGTAAATAAACACTAAACAGACAGAGGCCCCTTTGAAAGAAGACCCACCAGCTTTCTCCAACCAAGGCCATTCAGGGTGGACATCTTGTAAACTATTATGGAGTCCAGAACAAGAGCATGTTACTGTATGAAGTGTTACAGTAAATAAGGCTGATTCAAAACAGCCCAAGCTGAAACAAATAGGGTCATAGTCAGATTTTCGTTTCCACTTCCAGTTTGCAAAGACACCACATATCAAGTAATGCAAATCATATGAAATATGTCACTCAGGTCAAGGCCCAGGCTTAGGCTGCATACAAGCAGCACTGTACTGTAACATAGTTTAAAATTGTACTGTAATATAGTCTAAAACCGTTTCAAACAGTATCAAAATGGTTTTGTGTGAATTGCATATCACCATAACAATCTATTTGATTCGCTGGGTACATAATTGCTCAGAAAAGTTGAAATTCAGTATTTTAGTCAAATGTGTGCAGAAAACAGATAGAAAACATATTACCAGCAAAACAGATAAATTGCCATTCAAAATACAATTATGTAACATTTCTTGAGTTTGCTCCACAGTACACTTATTTCACTTCAGGAAACTTGGCTCACATAAAAAAAAAATCTGTACTGTTAGCTTTGGTAAGTTTTAATTACTATAGTAAAAGAAGAACATTTGTTTCCTGAAAGCAATTGTTTTCATACAATCGACAACTCCTACTAAATTAGTATGATTAATTACGATGACACAAACAAGTTTTCCGAAAGAGAACGCTCTACTCAGTCGATCTTGTTCCTAAATGTCAATGCTACTTGTTGCGACACAAATGCAAAGTGTTCACTGTTTAGCTGGTGCCAGTACGAAGGGTAAGAAGAAAGATGGGGAGGCACTCTAGAAGTTGTCTTTACCACAGGGTGTGTCTGTGGCCAGTTTGCATAGAGGAGGATGGTAACCAAACTCCAGAATACAAATATGCCTGGCTAGAGTTCGACCACACACATTGCTGACTGCCACTCCACTGTGTGTATCGATTGATGCGAGCTGCTTGACTTAGTGGTGTTGTTCATGTCCATTGACATGAATAAATAATATGCCATTTAGCAGACACTTAGTCATGCGTGCATGACTGTACGTCTAAAGAGAAGGGAAGAAATCCTGCTTAAGGCCTGTCCTGTTGGGTTCTGACATACAGTAGACTATAGGGTGGTGGATCTTCATTCAGAAAAATTCAGAAAGAGGGGAAATTGTTCTTTGAGGCGGGTGTTCTACATATGAAGCTGCGCAGAGGGTGTGAATGTCACTTCTGGGGGATGGCACTCTCTTCTCCACTGGGGTGGATGCGGTTGAATTGCAGGCCTCCCAGGTCTCTGGCTGACCCAGACCCTGACCCCTCAGTGGGGGCTGAGGAGGCGGTGTTGCCCCTGGCTGAGGCTGTGGGGCCTGGGAGGGCCTCCTGGGGCCCCTGAGAACCAGGAGTGGGCTTGGGTGTAAGGGGGCTGGTCAGGCCAAGGCTGCTCAGGGCATCCAGGGTGCCGTCAGGATCCACCATTACATTTATCACTGAATGAGAAATACAGGAGATTGGTTCAAATGGGTGAGCTTGTGTTTGATTGGGATCATACAGTATATGATAAAGCAAGTGGAATGTATATAGTGAAACCTAATGTGTTTATAAGTCTGGATCTATTTGCAATACTACTGCCCACAGAGTCTTCTTAGTGGTAGTCTACCATGCTATCTTACCTTGTAGCTGCTTCTCCACTCTCTTCAGCTCCACGAGGATAGAGGAGATCTGCTGTTCCAGGAGAGAAAAGGGGAAGGCAGGGACACGAGAGAGGAATAAAAGGTTGCTTCGTTATGACAATTTATTTATAAAAATAAATAAGGAAAAAATACATTTATAACCCGTTTCTTCCTTACCTTGTTAGAGGTTTTGAGAAGTGGTATGTCGCTCTCAGATCGGAGTTTGCTCTCAATCTCATCCCAATTCCTGTCCTTGTCTTTGAACAATATTCTGGAAAAATCATAGACCATAAAGTTGCTTTGTTTAATATCTCCTTGATCTCTTGTGAATGTCAGATATACAGATATAACAACTTAAAGAGCTTGATTGTTACCGTATTTTTCCTGCTGTTTTGTCAACAGACTGCCTGATTTTAGCTGACAGCTGAGAGACAGATGTGAGCAGCAGACTGTCCACCACCGCCTCATCCCTGTTCCATGTGCGTCTGCGGAGGGCAGAGTGGGAGTCCAGGCTGTCTGGGGCGCGGGGACGGAGCTCCACAGGGCGTCCGTTTATCTCAGGGGCCTTGTTCTGCACCATGGGAGGGATCTTCCTGAAGTTGAGGCTCTCGTCAAACACACGGTCAACCAGCTGTGAGGGGCAGAGGAAGACCTTGTTAGTTATATGGGGCAGCTATATGATTGTTAACCATGAATGGAACATTTATACTGTATCTTCTCTGTATGAATGTATGTATGCTATGGCCATGCTACAGATTAACTAGGTTAACATAGTTATGAGTTACATAGTTATGAATTAGGTATTAAAGAAGTTGGCAGGGAAAGATCAATGAAAGCTTGTTAAGAGAATGCAAATACACCTTTTAGTGATATCTGATCAGTATACAGCAGGTATACTCAAAATGGTATACAAGAAATGCCAGTTCACAGTCCACACCTTCGGCAGCAGATCAAAGATAAAGCGACGCTGAAGCAGAAGCCATTGAGCGTTAGTAGTTTAGAAAAGGAAGGGAGGAAGTTAGGAGAGAATAAAGTAAATGTCAAGCACCTTTTGCTTGCCCTCCTGCGTGCGGCCTACCTCTTCGCGGGTATCGATGGCGGAGCCGGGCGTCGTGGCGGCGGTGCTGACCGTGGTGCTGGGAGCCGTTCCAGAGGAGCTGACCGAGTCGATCTCTCCGGCCACGTCATGGATCTCCCGGGCGAGGATGGCCAGGTCCTTGGCCAGGTCTTGACTGATCCTACGCACACAGGGAAATAACCTATGATACATCAGACGGGCTGCTGGAACTGGGCAGAGAGTGACACTTCAATAAATCAGTACACACAGATGTCTCACAATGATATAAACCAAGACTACTCATTAGACATTGAGAAACAGCTGCATGTCAGGCTTAACAAAAAGCAATTAGTTTAATGTATAATTAACTGACACAGCACAACTCATAGAACCATTCTACATACTGTCCACTAGATGGAGGTAGGACCATTTTCAATGTGAATTAACAATATTCACTTGTAAATGATCACATCCTTTACAAGCATTTTATGCAAGGAACCTGAACTTCAAAAATGCTTCGCTAAGAGCTGCTTACGGTAACCTAATATTGTCCTCCATTACTTTAAATGTCCTTGTCTGATGTGTAAGAAAGTCCTTGTGCTTGCTCTATGAGGCTGGTTGAATCAATCCTTTTCTCACTGCTGTCTGCTCAGTTCAGTCTCCCTGTGACTACTAGGTCAAGTGGAAGATATGCAGGAAGAGGAGGGGTGCAGGGAAGAGGAGAGAGACAGTGACTGATGATAAACCAACCTTTCCATGCAGGAGAACACAGGAGCTCTATGTCTAAGATGGTATGGTTCTATCTCATGACCACCATACTGTGTGAAAGTCCCTGCTGAGTCGGGAACCATTTATTACAGCGTCACAGAACAGAGTCAGTTAGAGTGGACTTACTAAAGATGACCGTTGTTTGATCAGAGAGAAAACACTAAGCCATTCATTGGGCAGCCCTATCTACAGATAGTATCTTATTTGCCAATTGTGCCATGTCCATGAGGCATATAAACTGAACTGAACTTCCTTGTGGATTCAAATAACAAATATTTGTGATATGAATGAGTAAAAGTAGATGGATTCTTGTGTGTGTGTTTGTGTGTGTCCCAGCTAGCACATTTGGTTCCATGGAAGTTGTGGGAACTTATGTTTTTTGTTTCCCATTAGTTCTGGGAATGAAGCCATAAGTTTCCAGACCGGTAAAACTTAATGTTTTTTAAATGAACATTTTGCCTGTTCTGGGAGTGTACATTTTTAGGTTGCAGGGAGGTTCTGACAACTATTTACTATGGTTCCCTGAAAGTTTACGTTCTGAGAACGAAAATGAAAAAGGTAATTAAATAATGTTCTGAAAACATGTTTCAATAATGCTTTTAATAATGCTGTTAGCTTAGTTTGGGTTAACTGTTTTGAACTCCATGTACAGATAGGGCACATGGAAATGAATTTGCTTAGGCATCAGTCATATTGATCTTTTATTGTGGCACTGTGTCGGTGAGATTCAAACCTATGATCTTCAATTATCTATCCATGGAATTAGTCCACTGCACCACCAGGATGGAGCTCACATGTCATGTTTTTTAAATTCATACAAAGCTGTTCATTTTAGTCTATTCAAACAGACCCCATTTTAAAGGAAACAATCACTCATTGAGATCAGGCGTGGCCAATTAGTGGGGGCAGCCAACTCACCTGAACACACTTAACAACATAGATGGGAATTTCAGTACTTCAGCATAACGTTTTCTACAGGTTTCCTTATGGTTCTATTTAAAGTCATGTTCTCAAATTGTTCTGAGAATGTTAAGAAACACCTTTCTTCTGTGGGAATTTCAGTTCTTCAGCATAATGTTTTCTGCAAGTTTCTCAGAATACTAAAAACATTAGTAACGTTCAAAGAACGTTCTAAGAATGTTATTTAAAAATATGCATTCCGTTCTCAGCTTCAACAAAACTCTTTCTATCTTCTAAGAAACATATGGTTCTCAGAACATTATGTACTAGCTGGGTATCCTGTACCATTCCCAGAACGTTGTGGGAAGGTTGTATGCAAAATAACCATAGGACAACCACGCCCTCACCAAGCTCTAAGAAACATATGGTTCTCAGAACATTATGCGCTAGCTGGGTATCCTGTACCATTCCCAGAACGTTGTGGGAAGGTTGTATTCAAAATAACCATAGGACAACCACGCTCTCACCAAGCTCTAAGAAACATATGGCTCCTAGAACATTATGCGCTAGCTGGGTATCCTGTACCATTCCCAGAACGTTGTGGGAAGGATGTATTCAAAATAACCATAGGACAACCACGCTCTCACCAAGCTCTAAGAAACATATGGCTCCTAGAACATTATGCGCTAGCTGAGGTGTGTGTATATGTGTTTGTGTATGTACCCATGCAGTCTTGTGTATGCATGTGTGAGTATGTGTAAGTCGGAGAAGATGAGTACCTGGCAATCTCCTCACTGTGAGCAGTCCAGTCCTTGATGTACTCCTCCTGCTCTCTCATGCGGTGTTTGAGGACCATGCCTCCAGGGCCAACCTGACCAGAGTTAAGGCTGCTGGTGGAGCCCCCTAGTCTGGTACCCCTCAGGACCGAGTGGGGGCGCAGGGTGCGCCCAGGTTTGGGGGAGTTCCTGTTGGAGCCAAACTCCTCCTCTGAGGTGGATCCGTACTCTGGGGGCAGCCGTCTCCACCTGTTAGAGGCTAAGGTCAGGGAGAAAGATATAGTTATCAAGAGATCATTTCTGTTTTGTTTGAAGTTATTTCACTCACTCAGAAAGCACCGGATGCTCACAGTGTCTAAAGCATTCTATCTTAAAGTTAAAGCCAAGCAGATTTCTGTAACTCTGACCTCTAGACAAATCATAGACAAGATATTCTGTAGGCTGATAGCCTGACATGAGGCTGGTGGAATGTAGGCTGATAGCCTGACATGAGGCTGGTGGAATGTAGGCTGATAGCCTGACATGAGGCTGGTGGAATGTAGGCTGATAGCCTGACATGAGGCTGGTGGAATGTAGGCTGATAGCCTGACATGAGGCTGGTGGAATGTAGGCTGATAGCCTGACATGAGGCTGGTGGAATGTAGGCTGATAGCCTGACATGAGGCTGGTGGAATGTAGGCTGATAGCCTGACATGAGGCTGGTGGAATGTAGGCTGATAGCCTGACATGAGGCTGGTGGAATGTAGGCTGATAGCCTGACATGAGGCTGATGGAAAGTGGTCTGATAGTGGAAATGTATATGGTTTTAACAGTGGCACATAATCAAGGTATACTACTTGCTCTCTCCCTCTAGCTAGACAATATTAACATATATTGTTATAGTAAGTTATAGCATTGTCGGAAGTGGCCACAGGGTCCCCCGACCCCCTTGACTCAGCCTCCAGTATCTATGCTGTAATAGTCTATGTGCCAGGGGGCTAGGGTCAGTAATTCTCCTGTTTTATCTGGTGTCCTGTGTGAATTTAAGTATACTTCATCTAATGATCTCTTTGTTTCTCTCTCCCTCTCTCCCTCCCCTACCAGAGGACTTGAGCCCTAGGACCATGCCTCAGGACTACCTGGCCTGATGACTCATGTCAGTCCCCAGTCCACCTGGTCGTGCTGCTGCTCTAGTTTCAACTGCTCTGCCTGTGGCTATGGAACCCTGACATGTTCACCGGACATGCTACCTTGTCCCGGTCCAGCTGTTTTTGACTCTCCCTCTCCCTCTCTCTCTCTCTACCACACCTGCTGTCTCGACCTCTGAATGCTTGGCTATGAGGTGCTGATCTGTTGCACCCTGTACAATCACTGTGATTATTATTTGACCCCGCTGGTCATCTATGGATGTTTGAACATCTTGAAGAACAATCCGGCCTTAATGGCCAGGTAATCTTATAATCTCCACCTGCATAGCCAGAAGAGGACTGGCCATCCCTCAGAGCCTGGTTAGTCTCTAGGTTTCTTCCTAGGTTCCTGTCTTTCTAGGGGAGTTTTTCCTAGCCACCGTGGTTCTACATCTGCATTACTTGCTGTTTGGGGTTTAAGGCTGGAATTCTGTATAAGCACTTTGTGAAATCTGCTGATGTAAAAAGGGCTTTATAAATACATTTGATTGATTGTAATGTATCTTCCTAGGTAGGCCTGAATCCAGTGCTTGACTGTCTCAGTTTCCTGTTTCCAGTGACAACACTCTTTAAAAAAAAGTTGCTGTCTAGAACCTAACAGGGTTATTCAGCTGTCCCCATAGGAGAACCCTTTGAAGAGCCATTTTTGGTTCCAGGTAGAACCATTTTGGGTTCCTTGTAGAAACTTTTTCACAGAGGGTTATATTGTACATGGAACCCAAAAGGGTTCTACCTGGAACCAAAAAGGGTTCTCCTAAGAGTGTACTGCTCTGTTAGAAGGTGAGTTTACTGCCACACTCATGGTGGATTAGTTACTCATCTTAGTTAATGTGTTAAGCCATCCCACTGGGCAAAAACTGGTTGAATCAACGTTGTTTCCTCATCATTTCAACAACAAAAAATCGGTGTGATAATGTTGAATCAACATGGAAAACTGATTAGATTTGCAAAAAGTCTTTTTTCCCCCAACTTTGAACCTAAATCCAATAACGCAGCGATTTTTTGTTTGTTTGTTGATTTCACATTGAATTCACGTTAGCTGACAACTCAATCAAATGTACAATTAAAAATAGACGTTGAACTGATGTCTGTACCCAGTGGGATCACAATGTTACATCTGCGCCTAATGGCCTAATGTAGCCTGTACATGGATGACCTAATGCTCTCTCTAGATTTCAAATATATCAATTGAATTCACTGCAATAACATTTTACTTTAACTACATGACAAGTTCTAAAATGCTATGACAATGTCTTAAATGAATATTTCCACTAGGCGGAGTACAGCCACCTAATAACACAATCCAGCGCTGCCCACAACATTTGCTCGTCTTGCATCAGCAATGATGTTAGGTTGGCTCAGTAACACTTGATGTAATCATTTTGGCTCTGTAACTCTTAGCTTATTGGCAATTAAGACTGAATAAAAGATTGGTAAGCTTTTGGCCAATAAGAGGTTTTGGGCAAATAACAATTCACTTCTATCCAATTTGAAACTTGTGTCCATAGTAATTTAGGGTACCTCTACATCTAACAGACATAAACAGTTCCAATAAGATATAAGGTTGGAGTAGAGCATTAGGGTTATCATTGTAGTGGCAGGTTGAAGAGAGGGACACATCACACACACACTTAACACACCACACTAAACACACCACACTAAACGCACCACACTAAACACACCACACTAAACACACACACACAGAGCTCTCTCTGGTACAGTACCCATGAGCTCCTCCTCTGAAGGCTCAGGCTCAGGCTGAGGGCTCTCTGAACAGGACAGACAGCCAGACAATGAGAGTGATTTACACTGATCACAACACACACATGGACAAGGACAAACAATGACCAAGAAAGGACAAGAAGCTACCCAAAAACTGCAATGATGTAATTGTGGAAAAATCCTAAACATTCCTTTACACCAGAATGGGGGGGAGACAAAGGGCTGGGAAAAGAACACACATAGCATTTGACTTGCTCCTTTACCCCTTAACTGTTTTTTACATTAAATAATAGAATACTGAATTTTTCAAGCTGTACCTTATATCAGAGGGAATGTATCGGAGATGAGAGCAGGATCTCACCTGAGGGAGTGCTGTGGATGGAGGGGCTGATTCTGGACTTGGCCTCGGTCAGCTTGGACACACTGTTGGCCCTCATGCGAGGAGCCATTTTGTTGTCGGTGGGGGTGGAGGAGCGGAGTCCCAGACGCAGGGCGGTCTCTGCAGACAGGCGAGGGGAGGAGGTGCTGCTCCGGCCCACAGTACACTCTGAGTCACTACGGGCCGAGATGGAGCCCAGCCGCGTCCTCCTGGGCTGGGCCAGCATGTCCAGCCGCGAGGGGCCTTTACGACCAGACGGAGGCTTGGATGTGGAACTGGTGGTGGACACCTCGGAGGCCACAGACATCCTGTCTGCATCAGGCAGGTCCGTGTCGGACGTGTCCCCCAGCCGGGCCCGGCGGAGCAGGGACGTTCTGGTAGGCCGTGGCTGGGGCAGAGAGGCCTGTTTCCCCAGAGAGGAAGCTGTGGCGGCTTGGAGGGTCTTACTGGACTTACTGGAGCTGGTCTTGCTGCTGGATTTGGCCTCCAGTTTTGAATGTAGCAGGTCATCCGTAGAGGTGAAGTGGCTGCGGCCGTACGAGCGACTATACAAACTCTCCTGGTCAGAGGAGAGGATGTCGGAGATGGGGAAAGACGAGGTCTGATCGTCATCCGTGAGGTCCTGGGATGGTTGGCGTGACCGCGAGGAGGCAGGCTGGACGGAGCGGCGGACATCTGGCCGGCTGGGATCAGTTCTGGTCTTGGTCTTTCTCTCCAGGCGCTCGCGGGCGTTGGTGCTGGCAGCGGTTTTGGAGGTTGAGCTTAGGTTGCTCTTCTCCTTGTGCAGGCTGCTTAGGGAGCGGCGTTTCTGGTGGGCTGCTTTCTTCTCTCCCTCCCCTGCCACCTGGCTATAGGTGCTGGCCGTGTCCACGTCTGACTCGGGGGAGATGGAACCTGCCCGGTTGGCTCTGTCCAGCTTGTTCTCGTCCCTCAGCTTGGCCTCCAGGAAGGCCATGACAGCCTCTGTGTCCTTCAGCAGGGTGGCTGTGTCCATGCTGCCCACAGAGTCGCTGCGCTCGCGGCCCAGGACACCAGCACCACATTTGATCCGGGGGATCAGCTCAATGGGCACCACACCACTGGGCTTCTCGATGGTGAAACTGCCCTGGCGAACCAAAGGTTTGCCCCCTGACTTCTCCCCCCCATCCACTCCTTCTTTGATGTGGTGCTGAATCCTGTCCTCCGCCCGCCTCCTTCTCTCCTCGGACCTCTTCTCACTGCTGCTCATAGGTCTAAGAGGGGGCTTGGAGGAGGCCTGTAGCGGGGCCTTGGTCTGTTTCTGTTTGCCCTTCATCATATCCCCCTCCTCTATGGAGGTAAAGCACGCCCCGTCTCCTTTATGCTCCACCTGGCTCTTCTCCTGGGGCTCCGTGTCCTGTTTCTCTCCGATCTCTGAGCGATGCAGGCCTAGGCCGGACAAGCTCTTCCCTGGCTTAGCCCGGGGGTCGTCGATAGGGAGCTGGGGGAGGGTCCTGCGTTTGCGCTCTGTGAGACTGGAGGTGGCAGAGCTGGCGCTTCGGATGGACATGCCCGACTCAAAGGCATCCGCTTCTGGCAGAAATAAACAAAAATAGTAAAGCTACATTTCTAGTTTTCTGCTATTATGTGAAGAAAATACACCTTCACAAATACAGATGCAGATCCACATGATCCTGGTTTTGATAAATATAGGAGCCCTACTGTACCTCTTTGCTGATGGACGAAGGCAGGTGACTCAGCCCCAGACCCTTCTGGGTCAGTCCTGGTGTGGTTAGCAGATAGACTGGCCCACTGAGACACCCAGCGACTACTGCCCACTGCCACCGGGTTCTCAGACACACTCTGACGAGAGAGAGTGCGAGAGAGAGAGAGAGAGAGAGAGAGAGAGAGAGAGAGAGAGACAGTTATCCTAGTCTCTCTTGACAGACTCATGGCACTTCACCCCATTCAGAGATACAGCGGCTATGGGAAGAGACAGTTAACCTAGCAAATCAACACATCCCTGCTACTGGCCACATAGAGCTGGAGGGAGTATCCACATGTAGCAGGGAGGACACAGAACACAACTCTGCTGCCATTCATTCACCTCTGAATGGTCTTATGTTTCAGTGATGAGCCTAAAGAGTAAAATCATATTCATTATGTATTAGCTGATTCATATTTTAAACTAAGCATGGTCTAAGCAATGATCGGTCTCTGGCTATATCCGTTTTTATTAATACACTCTAGTGCTACTGAGGAGAATATATTGTTTTCACAAAGCCAAAGTGTATTCCTTTGCATGGAGTCCTATCAGAAAGTCACAAGTTAAAGCAGAAATAGTAACTGAACAGAATAGCAGAAATAGTACTGAATATCGAGATCAGGGATCCACATAGACTATTGTAGCCTACTGTATATACAGTCTCCGTCCTCCCCTCGTGCCTGAATGGAACTTGCCTGGAGGGGGAAAGTGTCATTTCTCATCGCTCTATGAACTAGGTCAGGCCCTGAGTGGCCTACTCTGTCAATAACAAGGAAGTGGTCAAGTCAGGGAGTGCCTGGCTGACACAACTAGTCCTCTACTCCCCTTCCAACAGAGTCATCTTAATGCAATCAGGAGCTCCTGCTTTCCTCCATTTAGAGTTTATAGATATGCCACTTTAGACAGGCCTCTGTCACTCATTTCTGTTTTGGGCATCATTCCCCTCAGAACGCGAAAACAATGGGAGTTCCACTGGAAAATAAATGCTATTTTGGCATATTAACACTCAACAGTCTTCAGAGGCTGTCCCGTCCCTGAGAAGGAATCTGAGGGTCACAGAAAAAGACAGCGAGCCACTCCACCCAAGTACGTCAGGGTCATAGTAATGAATCTCAGTAATGTTTACATTTCTCAAGCATCACATCACTGAATGAGATACAGTTGAAGTTTACATACACCTTAGACAAATACATTTACTCAGTTTTTCACAATTCCTGACATTTAATCCTTGTAAAAATTCCCTGTTTTAGGTCAGTTAGGATCACCACTTTATATTAAGAATGTGAAATGTCAGAATAATAGTAGAGAGAATGATTAATTTCAGCTTTTATTTCTTTCATCACATTCCCAGTGGGTCAGAAGTTCACATACACTCAATTAGTATTTGGCAGCATTGCCTTTAAATTGTTTAACTTGGGTCAAACGTTTTGGGTAGCCTTCCACAAGCTTCCCACAATAAGTTGGTGAATTTTGGCCCATTTCTCCAGACAGAGCTGATGTAACTGAGTCAGGTTAGTAGGCCTCCTTGCTCGCACAAGCTTTTTCAGTTCTGCCCACAAATTTTCTATAGGATTGAGTTTGTGGCTTTGTGATGGCCACTCCAATACCTAGACTTTGCTGTCCTTAAGCCATTTTGCCACAACTTTGGAAGTATGCTGGGGTCATTGTCCATTTGGAAGACCCATTAACGACCAAGCTTTAACTTCCCTACTGATGCCTTGAGATGTGGCTTCAATATATCCACATAATTTTCCTCCCTCATGACGCCATCTATTTTGTGAAGTGCACCAGTCCCTCCTGCAGCAAAGCACCCCCACAACATGATGGGATGGTTTCTTCGGCTTGCAAGCCTCCTCCTATTTCCTCCAAACATAACAATGGTCATTATGGCCAAACAGTTCTATTCTGGTTTCATCAGACCAGAGGACATTTCTCCAAAAGGTACAATCTTTGTCCCCATGTGCAGTTCAAACCGTAGTCTGGCTTTTTTATGGTGGTTTTGGAGCAGTGGCTTCTTCCTTGCTGAGCGGCCTTTCAGGTTATGTCGATATAGGACTCGTTTTACTGTGGATATAGATAATTTTGTACCTGTTTCCTCCAGCATCTTCACAAGGTCCTTTGCTGTTGTTCTGGGATTGATTTGCACTTTTCGCACCAAAGTACATTCATCTCTAGGAGACAGAACACATCTCCTTCCTAAGTGGTATGACGGCTGCGTGGTCCCATGGTGTTTATACTTGCGTACTATTGTTTGTACAGAGGAACATGGTACCTTCAGGTGTTTGGAAATTGCTCCCAAGGATGAACCAGAATTTTTTTCTGAGGTCTTGGCTGATTTCTTTCGATTTTCCCATGATGTCAAGCAAAGAGGCACTGAGTTTGAAGGAAGGCCTTGAAATACATCCACAGGTACACCTCCAATTGACTCAAATTATGTCAATCAGCCTATCAGAAGCTTCTAAAGACATGGAATCCTTTTCTGGAATTTTCCAAGCTGTTTAAAGGCAAAGTCAACTTAGTGTATGTAAACTTCTGATCCACTGGAATTGTGATACAGTGAATTATAAGTGAAATAATCTGTCTGTAAACAATTGTTGGAAAAATTACTTGTGTCATGCACAAAGTAGATGTCCTAACCGACTATAGTTTGTTAACAAGAAATTTGTGGAGTGGTTGAAAAACAAGTTTTAATGACTCCAACTTAAGTGTATGTAAACTTCTGACTTCAACTGTAGATGCTATGGGGACTATGATGACTAAAAGCTGTGAGAGATTGGGTATAATAATTTGTGTCTCCATGGAAGGGGTGTTTTACCTCAGATGGAAGGCAGCTTGGTTTTTCAGTTTCTCCCGTCTCTGTGGTCTTCTTCCTCTCCTTCTTCTCCTTCCCTGCTTCTCCCTGTTGGTGTTCTACTGGTCCTGAGACAGACGGATCCTGGTTCTGCTCCACCCCAAACACCTGAGCATCAAGAAAATAAAGAGCTTGATGACTCATCACTGCCACTCACGGTAGTCTACTACATAGACAAAGGTGGCTGATATTGGACCAACATGAGGGCCAGTTGGATCAAAGCACTGCCCCCACACACTTCACACATCCATAACGGCCATGTAAAAAGACAGGGAGCAGTGTGCCAATTACTGTGTCAGCTAATTATAGGAATTACCATCATCACACTTCTAGTTTAGAGAAGACTTCCCAGCCTATGCTCTAAATAAATCTGACAACCAATGCCCCACCCCCTCTCCACTTACTCCATGCCCCAATTGCCATCTTTTAAGTACCATATAAATATTTAATGAGTCAAAAATGACATCTCAGGGCTACATGTTTAAGAGTTTAAATAGCTTTTTGGGGGGAATCTTAAACCGGCAGTAAATCCTTACTTCTCTACTTCTGAGACTTCTGAGATTTTCATTCAGCATGAGAAAGCACGCAGGCAGCTGTCACATAAGCAAACTGGTGGTTTTCTAAACTCCCTGGAGGACGATGGAATAATGGAGAGAGCTCGATGGTGAGCCCCATTAGATTCGCTCTACAGCGGTATGTTACATGTGGAATGCTGTGTTCAGAGTGAGCGCTAGCTAGAGGCTAAGCTTGTTTTGCAGCAAAGGTATTATGATCATAAACTAGTCCCTAGGTGTCAATAGAACAGTTCATTTGGAAGAAGGCGAGGATGGATGATGACACTTCTGCTCATCTTTTCTAAATTGTGTATGGTTAAGGGAGTTACTCATGAGTCTTATGAATGAGTCTTGTGCTTGATGCTTATGAGTGAGTCTTGTGCGTGAGTCTTACGACTGAGTCTTGTGCGTGAGTCTTATGAATGAGACTTGTGCGTGAGTCTTATGAATGAGTCTTGTGCGTGAGTCTTATGACTGAGTCTTGTGTGTGAGTCTTATGATTGAGTCTTGTGCGTGAGTCTTATGATTGAGTCGTGTGCGTGAGTCTTATGATTGAGTCTTGTGCATGAGTCTTATGAATGAGTCTTGTGCGTGAGTCTTATGATTGAGTCTTGTGCGTGAGTCTTATGATTGAGTCTTGTGCGTGAGTCTTATGAATGAGTCTTGTGCGTGAGTCTTATGAATGAGTCTTGTGCGTGCGTCTTATATGAATGAGTCTTGTGCGTGAGTCTTATGATTGAGTCTTGTGCGTGAGTCTTATGATTGAGTCTTGTGCGTGAGTCTTATGATTGAGTCTTGTGCGTGAGTCTTATGATTGAGTCTTGTGCGTGAGTCTTATGATTGAGTCTTGTGCGTGAGTCTTATGATTGAGTCTTGTGCGTGAGTCTTATGATTGAGTCTTGTGCGTGAGTCTTATGATTGAGTCTTGTGCGTGAGTCTTATGAATGAGTCTTGTGCGTGAGTCTTATGATTGAGTCTTGTATGTGAGTCTTATGATTGAGTCTTGTGCGTGAGTCTTATGATTGAGTCTTGTGTGTGAGTCTTATGATTGAGTCTTGTGCGTGAGTATTATGATTGAGTCTTGTGCGTGAGTCTTGTGCGTGAGTCTTATGATTGAGTCTTGTGCGTGAGTCTTATGATTGAGTCTTGTGCGTGAGTCTTATGATTGAGTCTTGTGCGTGAGTCTTATGATTGAGTCTTGTGCGTGAGTCTTATGATTGAGTCTTGTGCGTGAGTCTTATGATTGAGTCTTGTGCGTGAGTCTTATGATTGAGTCTTGTGCGTGAGTCTTATGAATGAGTCTTGTGCGTGAGTCTTATGATTGAGTCTTGTATGTGAGTCTTATGATTGAGTCTTGTGCGTGAGTCTTATGATTGAGTCTTGTGTGTGAGTCTTATGATTGAGTCTTGTGCGTGAGTCTTATGATTGAGTCTTGTGCGTGAGTCTTATATGAATGAGTTTTGTGCGTGAGTCTTATGATTGAGTCTTGTGCGTGAGTCTTATGATTGAGTCTTGTGCGTGAGTCTTATGATTGAGTCTTGTGCGTGAGTCTTATGATTGAGTCTTGTGCGTGAGTCTTATGATTGAGTCTTGTGCGTGAGTCTTATATGAATGAGTCTTGTGCGTGAGTCTTATGATTGAGTCTTGTGCGTGAGTCTTATGATTGAGTCTTGTGCGTGAGTCTTATGATTGAGTCTTGTGCGTGAGTCTTATGATTGAGTCTTGTGCGTGAGTCTTATGATTGAGTCTTGTGCGTGAGTCTTATGATTGAGTCTTGTGCGTGAGTCTTATGATTGAGTCTTGTGCGTGAGTCTTATGATTGAGTCTTGTGCGTGAGTCTTATGATTGAGTCTTGTGCGTGAGTCTTATGATTGAGTCTTGTGCGTGAGTCTTATGATTGAGTCTTGTGCGTGAGTCTTATGATTGAGTCTTGTGCGTGAGTCTTATGATTGAGTCTTGTGCGTGAGTCTTATGATTGAGTCTTGTGCGTGAGTCTTATGATTGAGTCTTGTGCGTGAGTCTTATGATTGAGTCTTGTGCGTGAGTCTTATGATTGAGTCTTGTGCGTGCGTCTTATGATTGAGTCTTGTGCGTGAGTCTTATGATTGAGTCTTGTGCGTGAGTCTTATGATTGAGTCTTGTGCGTGAGTCTTATGATTGAGTCTTGTGCGTGAGTCTTATGATTGAGTCTTGTGCGTGAGTCTTATGATTGAGTCTTGTGCGTGAGTCTTATGATTGAGTCTTGTGCGTGAGTCTTATGATTGAGTCTTGTGCGTGAGTCTTATGATTGAGTCTTGTGCGTGAGTCTTATGATTGAGTCTTGTGCGTGAGTCTTATGATTGAGTCTTGTGCGTGCGTCTTATGATTGAGTCTTGTGCGTGAGTCTTATGATTGAGTCTTGTGCGTGAGTCTTATGATTGAGTCTTGTGCGTGAGTCTTATGATTGAGTCTTGTGCGTGAGTCTTATGATTGAGTCTTGTGCGTGAGTCTTATGATTGAGTCTTGTGCGTGAGTCTTATGATTGAGTCTTGTGCGTGAGTCTTATGATTGAGTCTTGTGCGTGAGTCTTATGATTGAGTCTTGTGCGTGAGTCTTATGATTGAGTCTTGTGCGTGAGTCTTATGATTGAGTCTTGTGCTGTGTTAACTGTGGTTTTTATTATTGCAGCTGTTGCACTGGATTGTGACAGCCAGGTTATGCAGCAGGTTATATAGCTCACTCTCTCATTGTGTGTGACTGTTTATATGAGCTAATTAGAACAGAGAGACTTAAGGGAAATTGACCGCCACATCAGGGCAAAGACCTATGCTGCTGGGTATACCATTTCCTGACAGTAACATTTCTTTCTTAATATACCATTGAAAATGTGTATATTAGTGAGTGCCTGATCAAGACCTTCAGTGTATAAAAGCTTGAGACTACATATTGTACAATGTAAATATTTTAAATTGGTCTCGCAACGACCACATTCAGTTGGAAATAAAATACATTACAAAATGAAATCTAATGTACTTTAACCCATGGGTCACAGAGCATCAGAGGACATAGTAAAATGCTTTTCATTCGGGAAATAGCGATGTAATAATTCATTATGACAGGTCATTACAGCTTCAAAAGCTCAGCATGCTTAGTGGATGTTATTTATGGCGGACATTTTAGAAAACTGAAGAAAAACAACATGACCTTTTATACAGTTAATTCAAGACACATAGAACTTGGCCATTCTTACATTCAAACCAGGTCAGCTTTCCTACCTGCAATTCAGAAAATATATTTTTCAAATAAAAATCGTATTCACAGCAACCCAACCCATAAAGATAAATCCTTGAGGTGTGTGAAAATACTTCAGAAAGCTGGCCATACCTTGTCTATCATGCGCCTGGCCTCCTCCTCCTCAGGGTTGCGGTTCTCCAGCTCAATGGTGTAGGTTCCCTTATCGCTCTGGTCATCCTCCTGCTCCCTGTCCCTGTCCCCCTGAGACCGAGGGGTCCTCAAACCCTCCTCACTGGGGCTGGGCTCAATTGTCTGGTGACCTGTACTGACCGAGCTCCTTCCTATGCTCTGGTCCTCAGACCTCTGCTTCATCAGGACCCGGGCGGCCGTGGGGGCACCCGCTATCAGGGCCGCTGATAACGGGGCCTTGCTGAAGTCTGTGGCTGTGGTAGAGGGGGACTTAGGGTGGGAGGGGGGCGTGGGGCACAGAGCCTCCCCGGCCGCGCCCCCAAGCAGTGGTGCAGTCTGCGAGAAGGAGTAGGATCGTCGCTTGCGGGAGTTCTCATCATCGTAGAACTCGATCATGAAGGAGGTCCTGTTGCTGGTGGTCCGGCCCCCCTGACCCCCCTGTCCTCCCTGCGCCACCCTCAGCCTCTCCTCCAAAGCCAGCCTCCGGTTGCCGAAGCGCAGACCAATTCCGTTCTCGGAGTCGCTCTGGGTGCCATCCTCATGCTTGCTGCCTGGGAGGGCCAAAAGAGGAGAGCACATACCTGAGTTACTGTGCATACAGGAAACACTAAACATCTAACCTCTGACCATTCAACTGCTAATTATGACTTAGAGTGAGAAAGCGAGAAGGACAGGCCTCCATAGCCATCTATGATGCAATCCAATATGCGGCAGCACTCCAGACTTCACCCAGCCACAGTAATACCAGCCCTGCCTCTTCAGTGGGCAGAGGGGGAAAGAGGAGGGGGTTGGAGGAAGGAGCAGGAGCAGGAAGGGTGGAGGGAGGAGGGAAAGTGGGTATTCTTTAGCGGGGGCTCAGGAAATAGCATGAAATCAGACCTGACAGTGGTGGGTTCAGAGGCAGAAATCACCAGGAGACAGAGGCCTTTCATGCAGCAGCCCCAGACAAAGGAACTGTTAGGAGCCTCACAGCGCTGCCTGTCTCTGAGTGACTAGAGCTGGCTGGCCCCGGCCCCACATGAGTCAGACTGCAACTCCTCCACATCATCACACACAGCACATAGACACATCTAGCAAAAACAACACAGTTAACCCTACTACACAATACAGAACAAACAACACAGTTAACCCTACTACACAGTACAGAACAAACAGCACAGTTAACCCTACTACACAGAACAAACAACACAGTTAACCCTACTACACAGTACAGAACAAACAACACAGTTAACCCTACTACACAGAACAAACAACACAGTTAACCCTACTACACAGTACAGAACAAACAACACAGTTAACCCTACTACACAATACAGAACAAACAACACAGTTAACCCTACTACACAATACAGAACAAACAACACAGTTAACCCTACTACACAGTACAGAACAAACAACACAGTTAACCCTACTACACAGTACAGAACAAACAACACAGTTAACCCTACTACACAGTACAGAACAAACAACACAGTTAACCCTACTACACAGCACAGCAGCGTTAACCCTACTACACAGCAGCGTTAACCCTACTACACAGCAGCGTTAACCCTACTACACAGCAGCGTTAACCCTACTACACAGCAGCGTTAACCCTACTACACAGCAGCGTTAACCCTACTACACAGCAGCGTTAACCCTACTACACAGCAGCGTTAACCCTACTACACAGCAGCGTTAACCCTACTACACAGAAGCGTTAACCCTACTACACAGCAGCGTTAACCCTACTACACAGCAGCGTTAACCCTACTACACAGCAGCGTTAACCCTACTACACAGCAGCGTTAACCCTACTACACATGGACAAATGTCAAATGTCAAACCTCCAAACCTCACACAGTGTAAAAACACACAAGAACATTCACAACCTTCTACAGTAAGTGAGGAAAACCACCAAAACGTAACATCATTATTAAACTGTTGGTTAATTTACATCACAAACAACAAAGTTAACCCTTACTTTGCAGTGTAAAAGCTACACAGTATCTCCAGGCGATCCCCATGTACCCCGTGCACCGCCTGCCTCTCCATCCATTGTGTTTCAGAGACCCACCTGAGAACATGAATATTAACACAGCAGCCTCTGGCTCGTCTCGCTTTCCCGTCCTCACGCTTCACGGCACACACAGCTCTCTGTCCCTGGGGCTGACGGCAGCACTGAGCACCATTGAGCACGACTCAGACACACATGTACGGTTTATACACACACCAGGCTGCTAAGCTCCCAGTCCTGACCGCCTGCAGCATGACAACTCCAACCTCAACACCGACCCCTGTTCCTCCCTCCTCTCGGTCCCACAGCTAGACTCTCACCACAGCCTCTGGAAGGTACAGCTTCAGAATAAACCACAGAAACCGAGTACAGGAGCCACACCTAAAACTGGAAAGACTGCATTGTCCAGCAGCATTATATGTATTGTAGCACTCAGCAGCTCAGCCTCTGACTTCACCTTCATACATGCTATGTGCTTCATAAATCTCTATTCATACCATCCTGTCTGCGCCCCACCCCCAGACACAGCTATCGCACACCATAAATTAGCAGCCATTTAATTAGCCAGCTCCAAAGAGTAGCTAGCGCCCAACCCACACTCTCTCCTGAGTCCTGTCAAATAGCATCCCACAGCAAAATAACCCTACTCAGCAGTTAGCAGGTAGAAGAGGTAGGGAGAAAGAGAGAGAGAGGGAGAGAGAGACAGAGAGAGAGAGAGAGCAAGAGAGAAAGAGATTCATGTTGTCGTACCCAAAAAGTGCATTACAAAAGGCCCAGTGATGGTAATAAAGATGCAGACAGAGATAGTGTCCAGGCTCCAATTAAAATATGAAACAAAGGGAAAGCACAACTAAAGCACTATGTGGATGAATCATCATGGAGATGGGATGATGTGGCCTGGCTCCTTGGTGTTCAGCAGAAAATCACTGCCTTAGGCAGGAAGAATGGAGAATGGGGGAGGTAGACAGGCAGGTAGCCCACTGTGCCATCCATGCTAAGCTCAGACAATGGGTGTCAGAGCTGGGAGACGGCTGGGGGATTTAGAAGTACTGGTGACTAATCCCGAGGAAATAGCAAATATTCTGACTGCCATTAACAGAGCCATACTGTATGTAGACTCAGGGTTTATGTAGGGCAGAGAGTCATACTGTATCTAGTCTCTGGGTTTATGTAGGGCAGAGAGTCATACTGTATGTAGTCTCTGGGTTTATGTTGGGCAGAGAGTCATACTGTATGTAGGCTCTGGGTTTATGTAGGGCAGAGAGTCATACTGTATGTAGGCTCTGGGTTTATGTAGGGCAGAGAGTCATACTGTATGTAGTCTCTGGGTTTATGTAGGGCAGAGAGCCATACTGTATGTAGTCTCTGGGTTTATGTAGGGCAGAGAGTCATACTGTATGTAGTCTCTGGGTTTATGTAGAGCAGAGAGTCATACTGTATGTAGTCTCTGGGTTTATGTAGAGCAGAGAGTCATACTGTATGTAGTCTCTGGGTTTATGTAGGGCAGAGAGATTTAAGTACGAAGAATCACCAGTCAGAGTGATAGGTTGTGCATAAAGAGCCGTGTGTGGGAGGGTGATTATATTTGTCTTATATTTACTGTATATTTGTACAAGTGTGTATTATTCGCATGTGTGAATTGGAAATGTGTTTTTTGCATATCCCAAGTCTCCCTGAGACACCCTCGGAGAGTGGGGTCATGGACAGGGTCTGAGAGCCATTTGATTTGATTTGATAAGTGGGTGTCTCTGTCAGTGATATGAAGTACACAAAAGGACTTCAACATCTATTTGCTTGAGGGTGGGGACCTTTACAGAATTACATAATCAGACACTATTTGAGAGAAAGGACCTTTATAGAATTACATAATCAGACACTATTTGAGATAAAGGACCTTTAAAGAGTGCAGACGGCCACCTATCATTTCATGGTGATGGTGTGACTTCATAGGGAATTTTGTCTGAGCAGAGTTTCCTGGAGGAGAATAATCATACAGCTAGATAAACCACTAAGATGAGTAGCGAGCAAAGCCTTCTCCCAGGATGAAAGTCAGATCAGGCTACAGGGGGAATAAACACGCCATGGCCTTTCTTTGCCTGCCTACTGTAGTTTAGATTACGACTGCTGCTACCGGCATTAGCAAAGTAGAAGACATGCTTCTACTGGAAGGTAACATGACCTCCTCCACACTGATCCTCAACACGAGGGGCCCCACAAGGGTGCGACTTCAGTTCCCTCTTGTACTCCCTGTATACCCACGACTACATGGCCTCACACAGTTACAACTTCATCATCAAGCTCGCCGACGACACGACAGTAGTAGGCCTGATTGCCAACGGCAACGAGACGGCCTACGGACATGAGGTAGGCACTCTGACGATGTGGTGCCAAAACAAAGGAGCTGATTATGAACTTCAGGATTAACCAGGCTGGGCATGACCCCATCCTTATCAACTGGGCCGCCGTGAAAACGGCGAAAAACATCAATATTCTTGGCGTACACATCTCAGAGGAGCTGAAATGGTCAAACCAGGCGGACACCGTGCTAAAAAAGGCACGACAGCGACTCTTGAACCTCAGGAAGCTGAAGAAATTCTGTCTGTCCCTGAAGGCCCTCACAGTGTTGTAAAGGAGCATCATCAAGAGCATACTGTCGGGCTGCATCACAGCCTGGTACGGCAACTTCACCACCGCTCCCTACAAGGCTCTACAGAGGGTGGTACGCTCAGCCCAACGACACCATGTGTCACAGGAAATCCAAGAAGATCATCAAGGACCTCAGCCACCCGAGCCACGTCCGGTTCTCCCCGCTTCCATCACTCAGACGTGGGCAGTATAGGAGCATCATGGCAAAAACTGTCAGTCGGCCAATAGCTTCTACCCACAGACCACCAGGCTGCTGAATATTTATTTTTAAATGTATATATTAAATTGTTTATTTTACCCTTATTTTACCAGGTAAGTTGACTGAGAACACATTGTCATTTACAGAAGTGACCTGGGGAATAGTTAGAGGGGAGACGAGGAGGGATGAATGAGCCAATTGGAAGCTGGGGATGATTAGGTGGTCATGATTGTATGAGGGCCAGTTTGAGAATTTAATTTAATAATTTTGAAAATGTATATAGTGCTTTTCAAAAGCAAAAAACAAACACGCAATGCATCACCATGAGTAGCCTAGCTACACTCGCTACACTCGCATTAACATCTGCTAACCATGTGTATGTGACAAATAACATTTGATTTGATTTGATTAGTACATCACATTGAGTAGCCTAGCTAGTACATCACATTGAGTAGCCTAGCTAGTACATCACATTGAGTAGCCTAGCTAGTACATCACATTGAGTAAATCAAATCAAATCAAATCAAATGTATTTATATAGCCCTTCGTACATCAGCTGATATCTCAAAGTGCTGTACAGAAACCCAGCCTAAAACCCCAAACAGCAAGCAATGCAGGTGGAGAAGCACGGTGGCTAGGAAAAACTCCCTAGAAAGCCTAGCTAGCTAGCCTAGCTAGCTAGTACATCACATCCAGTGATGTACTGGTTGACCTAACTATAGGTCAACCAATAGAGGCCAATTCTTTGAGTGCATGCATCCCCCAAAGATGGACATGGACAGTTCATGCCTTGATCAGAGGAAGGTGATGAGGGAGATGGTTGATGAAGAGTCTGGTGACGATCATATAAAGGGCTACTCTGGGAACCAGCCAGAGTCGTGTAGCTACTGGACTTCTCCTTCACAATGTATGGTACCCACTTGGGTGACGCCTCAGCATCTCTGGGCGCCAGAAAGCTCACCACACAGAGTTCAGAATAGTAGCCAGTCGTCTTCACTATGAGCCCTCTGCCTCAGCATTGCATTCCTCTACTGCATCTCCCATTCCTCTCAAGCTTCAGGTGAATCTTCAATTTATGTTTTCAAAACATCAGGGACCAGCAGCCAGGTGAAACACAAAAGCTGATACAGCGTCCAGATGCATCATTCGAACAAAACCTATTAACCAGCTAGCTAGCCAAGTCGAAGCGAGTTGACCTGCCAGTCCATCTGCAAGTCTGTGGGTCAAAACCACCAGAAATATGCAATAAAACTCAACGTTATCAAAAACAAAACAGCTGATAAAAAAAACACAATTAAAAACACGTAAAAATGATTAAATATGTAAATATTTCCAGGAGCTCTATGCTTAGGTTGCTACTAGGGCGCCATTGCAACTACAGCACTACTAGCCACCGCTAGGCAGCTACCTGCTCCCTCTGATGTATCACTGTTACGGTTGTAAATATGTATATATTATTATTTGTATTATTGTTTCATTCACTTCCCCCCTGATGCTTCCCCTATGGACATTCCCTCTGGAATCCCTCCCACCAATGGACAGATACAGTGGGGCAAAAAAGTATTTAGTCAGCCACCAATTGTGCAAGTTCTCCCACTTAAAAAGATGAGAAAGGCCTGTCATTTTCATCATAGGTACACTTCAACTATGAAAGACAAAATGAGAAGAAAAAAAATCCAGAAAATCACATTGTAGGATTTTTTATGAATTTATTTGCAAATTATGGTGGAAAATAAGTATATGGTCAATAACAAAAGTTTATCTCAATACTTTGTTATATACCTTTTGTTGGCAATGACAGAGGTCAAACGTTTTCTGTAAGTCTTCACAAGGTTTTGACACACTGTTGCTGGTATTTTGGCCCATTCCTCCATGCAGATCTCCTCTAGAGCAGTGATGTTTTGGGGCTGTTGCTGGGCAACACGGACTTTCAACTCCCTCCAAAAATGTTCTATGGGGTTGAGATCTGGAGACTGGCTAGGCCACTCCAGGACCTTGAAATGCTTCTTACGAAGCCACTCCTTCGTTGCCCGGGCGGTGTGTTTGGGTTCATTATCATGCTGAAAGACCCAGCCATGTTTCATCTTCAATGCCCTTGCTGATGGAAGGAGGTTTTCACTCAAAATCTCACGATACATGGCCCCATTCATTCTTTCCTTTACACGGATCAGTCGTCCTGGTCCCTTTGCAGAAAAACAGCCCCAAAGCATGATGTTTCCACCCCCATGCTTCACAGTAGGTATGGTGTTCTTTGGATGCAACTCAGCATTCTTTGTCCTCCAAACACAACGAGTTGAGTTTTCACCAAAAAGTTATATTTTGGTTTCATCTGACCATATGACATTCTCCCAATCTTCTTCTGGATCATTCAAATGCTCTCTAGCAAACTTCAGACGGGCCTGGACATGTACTGGCTTAAGCAGGGGGACACGTCTGGCACTGCAGGATTTGAGTCCCTGGCGGCGTAGTGTGTTACTGATGGTAGGCTTTGTTACTTTGGTCCCAGCTCTCTGCAGGTCATTCACTAGGTCCCTCCGTGTGGTTCTGGGATTTTTGCTCACCGTTCTTGTGATCATTTTGACCCCACGGGGTGAGATCTTGCGTGGAGCCCCAGATCGAGGGAGATTATCAGTGGTCTTGTATGTCTTCCATTTCCTAATAATTGCTTCCACAGTTGATTTCTTCAAACCAAGCTGCTTACCTATTGCAGATTCAGTCTTCCCAGCCTGGTGCAGGTCTACAATTTTGTTTCTGGTGTCCTTTGACAGCTCTTTGGTCTTGGCCATAGTGGAGTTTGGAGTGTGACTGTTTGAGGTTGTGGACAGGTGTCTTTTTCTGATAACAAGTTCAAACAGGTGCCATTAATACAGGTAACGTGTGGAGGACAGAGGAGCCTCTTAAAGAAGAAGTTACAGGTCTGTGAGAGCCAGAAATCTTGCTTGTTTGTAGGTGACCAAATACTTATTTTCCACCATAATTTGCAAATAAATTAATAAAAAATCCTATAATGTGATTTTCTGGATTTTTTTTCTCATTTTGTCTGTCATAGTTGAAGTGTACCTATGATGACAATTACAGGCCTCTCTCATATTTTTAAGTGGGAGAACTTGCACAATTGGTGGCTGACTAAATACTTTTTTGCCCCACTGTATCATTGTTATTGTTGTCAATCCGTATTGCGGAAATTCGGTGTTACAGCATGATTGCAATTTAAAGGCAATGTTCCCGTGTTAGTGGAGACTGCATTCACGGTAAACGCTGCATATGTCGGCTCAATAGTAAATTACCTTTCAATTTCTAGCGGGCAATCTGTAACTCTTCAGCGATACAGATTGAATAGCGTCCTAGGAGTTTCTGGGTCCAACACAAGTCATATTTTAGAGGATCAGATTGACCAACATTTTAGGATCTGTTAGTAGAGAGTAAGAGATTTGTTAAGAGGATGCATTTTACAGGATCTCCCCAAAAACCTCCCAAAATAACACTCAAACACTTTAGGTTTTTAGCAGTAAAACACATGTTGATCAGCTTAACTGTGAGGTTAGCAAGGCCAGATGTAGAGCAGTTAGTAGAAGATACTGTAGTGTAGCTATAGGGAGGAATAAGTGCATTCGCTGATCTGGCAACAGATGGGGGACAGAGAGAAAGACAGGCAGGGATATAGGGAGGAGAG
This sequence comes from Oncorhynchus kisutch, assembly GCF_002021735.2. Lineage (NCBI taxonomy): Eukaryota > Metazoa > Chordata > Actinopteri > Salmoniformes > Salmonidae > Oncorhynchus > Oncorhynchus kisutch. Next base: position 27,102,098 of record NC_034198.2, on the reverse strand, counting down.
CAGGCAGGCTATGGCCCTCACCTTTGAGCCTCTTGAAGTGGACAGGGACATCACTCTTGATGCTTTTGCTGTCCTCCGTGGACTCACTGCGCACCGTAGGGGGGTCGTTCTGGGCCAGCCAATCAGCCACCTTGCTCTCAGAGACCATCATGGCGGCCTGCAGGGTGCTGAGGTCCTTGCTGCCTGAATGGGAGGCCTTCTTAGGCCGGGGCCGGTGGTCCGGAGTCAGCTTGGACACGTGGTCCTTGATCGTGACCTTGCCAGGGGAGGTGTCGTCAAACTCGATTGTGAAGGCATGAGGTGAGGCGTGGCCCTGAGCGCTGGCGCTGGCGGTAGCAGCAGCCCCCTCAGTGTCTTTGGTGGGGATCTCATGAATGCTGTCCTCGGCCATCTGAGCCTCCTTGGTGGGTATCTCAAAGTAGCTCGGCTCGGGGCCCAGGCCGTCCTCCCTAGGCCTCTCACTCCTCTTAGGCTCTCTGCCGTCTGTAGGTTCACAGAGAGGAGAACACTGGGGATCAGTATCTAGAGGTCAGAGGTCATGGGCCCCACATGGGCCGTTCAGCTGTGTCTGTTCTGAGTCTCACCATTAGTCTGAATCAGTGTCTGAGGCCCTGGCAGAACACAGCCCTCTAAACAAAACAGGTCAGGCTGAGCTGGGGCACAAAGCCATGTAGTGTCCACTTTGACAATAACTGATGAGGAAGCCAATCAAAACCCCTTTAGGCTATTACTTAATAATGATTGTGTAACTTAATTTGATTACATTAAGTGGCAAGGCATTATGGGATGTGGAGATGATGGATGATCTGATTGGACAGTGGAGAGACCATCTGGTTTATATGTATGACAAAGTGAGTAGCTGAGTTGTTCATGTAACATACAAAAAAGTTGGCTTTGCACATTTCCTCCCTAACAGAGTAAAGGAACTATATCAAAGTCAAATATTGAAGATATAATACTTACACGGATTTACGACCCCCTATAAAACAAAATCTTTCTTGAAAGTTATATATTTCACTTCAACTTAAAAGTACTTTTTGTCTCTTTTTGAAAACAGATAAACTCCCCATGTCTGCAACGAACAGGGGCTTTCAACAAAGTAAAACATTGAGTGAAATGAGACATAATGTTGTCCATATAGAGAACTACAGTGCCTTTGGAAAGTATTCAGACCCCTTGACTTTTTCCACATTTTGTTACATTACAGCCTTACTCTAAAATTGATTAAATAAAAAAATCTACACACAATATCCCATAACGACAAAGCAAAAACAAGTTTATAGACGCTTTTGGAAATGTTTTTATTTTACTTTAATTTTTTAAAATTAAATACCTTATTTACATAAGTATTCAGACCATTTGCTATGAGACTCTAAACTGAGCTCAGGCGAATCCTGTTTCCATTGATCATCCTTGAGATGTTTCTAAAACTTGATTGGAGTCCACCTGTGGTAAATTCAATTCATTGGACATGATTTGGAAAGGCAGACACCTGTCCATATAAGGTCCCACAGTTGACAGTGCATGTCAGAGCAAAAACCAAGCCATGAGGTTGAAGGAATTGTCCTTAGAGCTCCGAGACATAATTGTGTGTGGAGGCACAGATCTGGGAAAGGGTACCAAAACACCAAGACCACAGTGGCCTCCATCATTCTTGAATGGAAGAAGTTTAGAACCATCAAGACTCTTCCTAGAGCTGGGTGCCCGGCCAAACTGAGCAATCGGGGGAGTAAATCAGTAAAAGGCTCATCAGTAAAAGGCACATGACAGAGCGCTTGGAGTTTGCCAAAAGGCACCTAAAGTCTCTCGGACTATGAGAAACAAGATTCTCTGGTCTGATGAAACCAAGATTTAGCACTTTGGCCTGAATGCCAAGCGTCATGTCTGGAGGAAGCCTGGCACCATCCCTACGGTGAAGTATAGTGGTGGCAGCATCATGCTGTATGGATTTTTTTCAGAGGCAGGAACTGGGAGACCAGTCAGGATCGAGGCAAAGATGAACAGAGCAAGGTACAGAGAGCCCCTTTACGAAAACCTGCTCCAATTTTTTATAAGTTAGCAAGCACTTCTAAAAACCTGTTTTTGCTTTGTCATTATGGGCTATTGTGTGTAGATTGATGAGGAAAACAAACAATGTAATATATTTTAGAATAATGCTGTAACGTAACAACATTGTTTTTAAATTAAAGGGGTCTGAATACTTTCTGAAGGCACTGTACATTCAAACTGGTACCACTTGCATCAGGTCCTAGATTATAGTCACCAACAAGTCTGGCAGTAAATAAGGCTGTGGTTTCATCCTATCCAAGCATCAATAACACCCACTGCTTCCCCGAACAAGAAAATCAGAACTTAAGCCTAGAACTTCCCTTTTTTATAAATACTACCACCCTTCCTCTAATGACCACATTAAGACTCATGTGACTGATGTGAAAACTCAACTCAAAAGCACTGAGGGTCATGGTGGCCATTCATTTAACATGGACACTCAGTGTACTGTACATTAGAGTCCATGAGACATACAAAGCATTACTAACAACACCCATGTCATTACATATTCATGACAGGAACCAAATGTCTACTTAACAATATAATACATCTAAGTAATCTGGCAGGACTTTAGGTGTTTTATATTCATTAATCCACCACCCTGAAGTGACTAGAGTGCCTTTAAAAGTGAGAACACATACCTCATAGCTGAAACGGCCTGACTGACTGAATATCCTCCTGAAAAGACACAGGTGGCCAAAGAAAGTGCAAGTTCAGGCAGAGGTGGTTCCCTCTTCAAAATGAAAGCCTCAGTTCGGATTCCCAGTAAACTATGTCCTTAAATTGAGTAATTAGCCAAACAATATATATAAGGACTTTAGCAAGTTACTACTTTAGCAAGTTACTATAGACTATTTAGCGAATGAGAGTTTCAGCGGTTTGTTTCAGTGCTCTGTGAGAGCTGGTGCAATGGCGTAACCCAATAGCCCTGAGTGACAATACATAAGGATGGGGGCTGGGGGCGGCTACAACAGAATCTATTCAATAGTACATGAGACCGTTCCTCTAAACTATCTCACTTCCCCTCCACTGCTACCTTCTGTTGTTAGTTAGCCTCTCTCTACTAGGGCAAGTGGGGGTAGTATGCCCTCTCCACACTACAGAAATAGCTATGGGAGGAGATTAGATTATAAATTGGCTCTTTGATGTGGGGAACTGTATTGTGTGTACACCTTATTGGCGTACCCTTATTATGTGCCTTCTTTGGGCTCCCAAGAGACTCTAGGCTTTCAGGAAAATAATGCTGATTCATTAAAAAGGTTTTCTATCTCTCCTCCACACCAGTCGAAGTTCCCTTTGTTGACTAAAGAATGCCTGCAGATAATGCTATTCAAAGCTGAAGGCTCCTTGGCTAGATAAACTCACAATGTATGCCCCTGTGAGAGAAAGAGAAAGAGAGAGAGAGAGTGTAGCTGGACGCTGAGGAGAGGAGGGTGGATATGGTGTCTTGTTTTGAACAGAGAGAGTGTTGTCCTCAGTGACTTCCCTTAAGTGGCATTCGAAGCGGAGGGTGTGAGTGCTTTCAGATTCAGGCCAGTTTGAATGAGAAGAAGGAGCAGTTTCTACATAATCACAGAGAACTCCATAACATTATATGGGCACCCTATAGACTTCAGCACCCACTACCAGCCTACCACCCACGCTCACTGCAAGCTGTCTATACTGCACACGTATCACTTACATTGAATGACCATGAATATAACCCCGGATCTGTTTTTATGCCGCCGGAGAGACATGGCTTACAATTACATACATAACAGGCCAGTGCACTCTGTTGAAGCTTGGGGCTGTCACTAAAGACTGGTCAGGAAGGCCCACTGTTTGTGACACTTTCCTTGGGGATGCTGTCCATATTAACAACGGCTGACAGACCAGTCAACTGCCCTCTACTGTGGGCCTCTCAATAACAGAGATAAGGACAGGTCAGTGGTCACTACATACCATCTACTGTACATAAGAGCACTGCTTTCACAATAATATTGCGATTTTACAGTTGAAGTTGGACATTTACATACACTTAGGTTGGAGTCATTAAAACTCGTTTTTTCAACCACTCCACAAATTTCTTGTTAACAAACTATAGTTTTGGCATGTCGTTTGTGCATGACACAAGTCATTTTTCCAACAATTGTTTACAGACAGATTATTCCACTTATATTTCACTGTATCACAATTCCAGTGGGTCAGAAGTTTACATACATGAAGTTGACAGTGCCTTTAAACAGCTTGTAAAATTCCAAAACATTTTGTCATGGCTTTAGAAGCTTCTGATAGGCTAATTTCCATCATTTGAGGCAATTGGAGGTGTACCTGTGGATGTAGTTCAAGGCATACCTTCAAAAATTGTAGACCTCCACAAGTCTGGTTAATCCTTGGGAGCAATTTCCAAACGCCTGAAGGTACTACATTCATCTGTATACCTTCAGGTACTACATTCATCTGTACAAACAATAGTACACAAGTATTAAAACCATGGGACCATGCAGCCATCATACCGCTCAGGAAGGAGACAAGTTCTATCTCATAGAGGTGAACGTACTTTGGTGCAAAAAGAGAAAATCAATCCCAGAAAAATAGCAAAGGACCTTGTGAAGATGCTGGAGGAAACAAGGACAAAATTATCTATATCCACAGTAAAACGAGTCCTATATCAACACAACCTGAAAGGCCAATCAGCAAGGAAGAAGCCACTGCTCCAAAACCACCATAAAAAAATCCAGACTACGGTTTGCAACTGCGCATGGGGACAAAGATCGTACTTTTTGCAGAAATGCCCTCTGGTCTGATGAAACAAAAATAGAACTGTTTGGCCATAATGACCATCGTTATGTTTGGAGGAAAAAGGGGAGGCTTGCAAGCCGAAGAACACCATCCCAACCATGAAGCACAGGGCTGGCAGCATCATGTTGTGGGGGTGCTTTGCTGCAGGAGGGGCTGGTGCACTTCACAAAATAGATGGCGTCATGAGGGAGGAAAATTATGTGGATATATTGAAGCAACATCTCAAGATATCAGTCAGGAAGTTAAAGCTTGGTTGTTAATGGGTCTTCCAAATGGACAATGACCCCAAGCATACTTCCAAAGTTGTGGCAAAATGGCTTAAGGACAACAAAGTCAAGGTATTGGAGTGGCCATCACAAAGCCCTGACCTCAATCCTATAGAAGTTTTTCAGTTCTGCCCACAAATTCTCTATAGGATTGAGGTCACAATTCTATAGGATTGAGGTCAGGGCTTTGTGCCATGGTCCCATGGTTTTAATACTTGTGTGTGCGAGCAAGGAGTGTGTGCGAGCAAGGAGGCCTACAAACCTGACTCAGTTACACCAGCTCTGTCAGGAGGAATGGGCCAAAATTCACCCAGCTTATTGTGGGAAGCTTGTGGAAGGCTACCCGAAAGTTAAAGTTAAACAATTTAAAGGCAATGCTACCAAATACTAATTGAGTGTATGTAAACTTCTGATCCACTGGGAATGTGATGAAAGAAATAAAAGCTGAAATAAATCACTCTCTCTACTATTATTCTGAAATTTTCACTAGGATTTTATGTCAGGAATTGTGAAAAACTGAGTTTGAATATATTTGGCTATGGTGTATGTAAACTTCCGACTTCAACTGTACATTTTCCCCCCAAAATGAACATGGTCATAATACAAATATCCTTACATTAATCGACTGTTGTTTAATAGAATTGTAATTCAAAAGTAGCCTACACTATACTTTCTACACATGTCAATGGTCACACAAAGAATCTGTTAAATTGCTTCAACTTACTGAGTTCCATGATAGATGCAACCTCTCCCATACTTGAATTAAAATAAAAGTCCTCCAGGCTTTCCGATCACAAGCCTCAGTTTATCCCAAAATGTTGGCTTTCCTAAGAGCTGCCGAGGACATGCACTGCACTGGTGCTATTGTCCAGCTCTGACTGTTGATAGTGTAAGGACAGCTCTATGATCTAATAGTCTAAGAGGTCTGGTCGGCCTTCCCCCAGTCCACCCCAGCACCCATTGGGTGTCCTGCTGCGTCCAAGCCTGGTCTAATCTCTAATCCTGTTACTCCTGCCCAGCACAAGTTAATGGGATCCCAGTCCTCCGGACCAACACAGACACACACACAGTGTAAATACACACTGTGTACTGCGAGTCCGGATGGCCATTACCCTCAATACACAGAGACAGGATAAGCCTGGGAATGAACATAAAGCCACCATTTCACTACTTACAGAAAGTATTCTGTGCTTTATGTTCCAACGTTGGCATGCTATAGTTCTGTTATAACCACAGGAATATTTCAGAACCAACATTGCATAGGGTACAATGATCAACCAGGAACGTCTACAAACAAATTGCCAGCTCAAATTCCCTGCCAATTCATTAAAACTGAACACAAGTAAAACGACAGCAGATCAGTTTATCTTGATTTGACCTCAAGCCATCAGGAATGTCATTGGATCATGTTCTTTAGGCCTTAGAGTATACTGTACAGTATGCATGTATCTGAACATCTAGACATGTACACATTTGTTTTTATTTGAGATATGATGAGGTCATTTTTCGGGGTTCTTACCTGCTGCAGAGCTGTCATGCTTCTTCCCACACGTCTTGGTCTCCTGCTTGAAGGAGTTCTCATCGTCTGCGTCCCCATCCCCCCACCAAGATGGCTGTCCATACAGAGGGGTTCCTCGGTGCAATGCTGCTATGTCCCCTACAACACAAACACAAGAAGTTTCACTAGATTTAGATTGAATAATCTACCCATTGTGCTTGTGAAACATGCATGTATATGAATGAAATCAATGGACACAGTAACAGGCCAGTAGTTACTGTGATGGTCATGCAATACTTCCTGAGCACAGCTGCACTAGTGTTTTTTAATCCATCTGTCTTAAAGCTGGATGATGGGTCATGGAGCACTGATTTGGCTTTAGCCATTCCACTGACCTACATAACCCAGTCAGCAGGACACAGAGGGACAAACCCATCAACACCATGCTCTGATCTCTTATCACCAATGAGCTTAAGTCAACACACAACCAACACATATGGCAGATCTGACTTCAAACAGACTGGCTGGAGGTTGGCTGTGTTTATCGGTTGAAATGTTTAAGAGGAGAATCTCTTCCTGGACTTTGTCTGATCCTCATTTGAACCAACGGACACATTTCTCTGTGTTACAGATGACCAGTGCTTGACTTGGGCAGGAGTTCACCAGAGCTGAGTACCGGCACCTAAAATGTTCTACTGCTTGAGCTCCTGTTCCTCTTATAGAATATTAGCTCAAAAGTATTGTAGAGCGCCAGCACCTAAATATAAACCGTACCGGCACCCAAAATGAGTACCAGCATCTATTTCAGTCCAAGTCAAGCCCAATAGTATGTTGCTAGTTGAACCCAGGTCGGGACATGATGTGTAGGCCAATTTACTCCAAATAAAGTCACAATAGCTAAATGGAACATAATCACTTCAAGTTTAAGTAAGCACTGACTTTGCATGCAGATGCCGGATCTTCATTTGATCACCCTGTTGCAGGGCAACTTTTCTGAAATGCAAGACATTTAAAACTTGTTGTATATTTGAGGTTTAAAAGGCTTCTGAAGTTTGTAAATCCCACTTTGAAATTTCAGACTTGATTTTTCCAATCAACCCCTACAAAAACCACCATGATTTATAATCCACATTTCTATTTATTTATTTTATGTAAGAGACACTAACATCCGTAAAATATCCACTGTTACCTACACCAACACCAGCATAAGCTCCCACTCCAGCTGAGTGAATTGACTTGGACTGAAATAGATGCTGGTACTCATTTTGGGTGCCGGTACGGTTTATATTTAGGTGCTGGCGCTCTACAATACTTTTGAGCTAATATTCTATAAGAGGAACAGGAGCTCAAGCAGTAGAACAAGTCAGTTAAAGAACAGATTCTTATTTTCAATGACAGCCTGGGTTAACTGCCTGTTCAGGGGCAGAATGACACATTTGTACCTTGTCAGCTCAGGGATATGAACTTGCAACCTTTCGGTTACTAGTGCAACACTCTAACCACTAGGCTATCCTGCCGCCCCAATTTCCTGTTGCTGCAGGATAATTTTTCTGCTGTGGCAAACTAGCTCAAATGAAGATCCTACATATGTTGAACAAAACCCAGAGAAAGCATTAATTGCAGCACATACTTACAGATGCTTGTGTTAAAAATGCCTATAAATGCCTATTACTGCTGCAAGATTGGTGAGGAGCCTATAAATGCTGCAAGCTTGGTGAGGAGCTATGCCTGCTTGCATAATATCTCCAGTGAACCTATGGTGGTGTGTTGCAGAGAGGAAAGGGAACATACAGTGATTCCCTGAGTCGTCAGGGGGGACCAACACATTAGCATCAAACTGACAATTAACAGGCTAAAATATCCAGGTGGCAGCAAAGGAGAAACACATGTAAACGCTTCCTGCCTCCTATTTTTTAAGGGCCGTCGGGTAATGGAGGCCTTCTGCTGAAGGCCCCCACTGCAGATGTTGTAATTAAACACATAGTGGGTGGCAAGCAGGGTTGCATGTAATGCTGGTACACTGGACTCATGGATTAAGCCTGACGCCCCATATGACAGTGTTAGAACATCTGTTTTTTTTATCCTGAGACTATAGACAACGGCTAAAGCCATTCATTAAGGACATCTTCTCATATTTCAGAACTAACTACTCAATCCATAGGGACCAAACAGCTTAACATTTAAGTAATTCAGCAGACACTCTTATCCAGAGCAACTTACAGGAGCAATTGGGGTTAAGTGCCTTGCTCAAGGTTATGTAGACAGATTTTTCACCTAGTCGGCTCAGGGATTCGAACCAGCGACCTTTCGATAGCCTAGGCTACCTGCCGCCCCAGGTAACCTACTGTAAAAGGCCAGTGCATAGCAAAAACTCCCTCTGAGATTCCTAATGTAATGACAATGAACCATGTACTGTCACAATGCAAAAGCCATGGTTCCCCTGTTAAAAGCTAGACAAATATACTGTGCCATCTGTAATACAGCAGCTATTCAACTCAAGACATCCCCTCCGCCTCCCACAGAGTATCCAGTATCTGTACCAACTACTGTAAGAGACACTAACATCCGTAAAATATCCACTGTTACCTACACCAACACCAGCATAAGCTCCCACTCCAGCTGAGTGAATTGACTATTGAGCGGACATTCCTCCTGCCAAAAGCACAGGGGAGAGATGACAGAAACAGAAACAGAGAGAGAGGAGAGCAGGAGCAGGAGCAGCTGCAGACACTCTACTGCCTCCTGTAGATAATTATAGCTATTTGATTGGAATAATACTCATTCAGCTACTGATAGTGGGCCCAGGAGCATGCTAGGCTGGCCAATCAGATAAGACCCTCCAGTGGTACAGGGACAGTTGTTCAGATTATTGTGTTGTTTTTAAGGTTGCTTTAATGAGATTCAGCTGGATTTACAATGTGTTATTTAAACATCCGCCCTAAGCCCTCACTCTTTTATTACAGGCAATAAATGAAAAGAAAAAGCTCCAGAAGAGACAGGCAGTGAAAAGTAGAGATTTATTAGTCTTTTCAGATGACATGTCTATCTATACTGTATCATGTACGGTGGGATCGTGACAATCGTTGCTTACTCATTTAGAATACTGATTCTAAAATGCTATCGGTATAAAATGGAATTATGAATCTAGTCACAACTTGGATGCAGAAAGGGCCAAATCTCCAAATACTGTGTCATGACTGAATCACTTGAAGATCAACAATGAAATATCCCATTAAGTTATTCCCTGAAATGACTGGATCATACCGTAATGTACAACATACATGTCATCTCTTATATGTGCTTCCTGCTCTCACCTGCCATCTTGTCATCTCCCTTGTGTGATTCGGAAGGTTTGGCTGATGGCTCCATGGTCCCCTCGGCTGCCTTGCTCTCAGCTGGTCTGCAGCTGGAGGACTTGGGGGTCTTAGCAGGAGACTTGGGAGGAGATTTGGCAGGTGACTTGGTGGGCTCACCGTTGGAGGGCTTCTTACTCAGCTGGAGCTGGCTGGTGAACTTCTCATGCTGATGGAGGGAAAAAGAGGGAGGGAGGGAGGGAGACAGTGAGGGGGCGAGGGGGCAAGGGGGCAAGGGGGAGAGAGTGGAAGAGACACAGCAGGGGAAGACAGAGTACATGGTCAAAAATATAATCTTTCATCTAATGCTGACACACACACACACACACAAACACACACACACACACACACACACACACACACACACACACACACACACACACACACACACACACACACACACACACACACACACACACACACACACACACAGCCCAAAGTTATATTTGCATGGGGCAAGCTATGAGCTCATGAGTCTACTTACAGTCGTGGCCAAACATTTTGGGAATGACACAAATATACATTTTCACAAAGTCTGCTGCCTCAGTTTGTATGATGGCAATTTGCATATACGGAGTGATCAGATTAAATGCAATTAATTCCAAAGTCCCTTTTTGCCATGTAAATGAACTGAATCCCCCAAAAACATTTCCACTGCATTTCAGCCCTGCCACAAAAGGACCAGCTGACATCATGTCAGTGATTCTCTCGTTAACACAGGTGTTGTTGAGGACAAGGCTGGAGATCACTCTGTCATGCTGATGGAGTTCGAAAAACAGACTGGAAACATCAAAAGGAGGGTGGTACTTGGAATCATTGTTCTTCCTCTGTCAGCCATGGTTACCTGCAAGGAAACACGTGCCGTCATCATTGCTTTGCACAAAAAGGGCTTCACAGGCAAGTATATTGCTGCCAGTAAGATTGCACCTAAATCAACCATTTATCGGATCATCAAGAACTTCAAGGAGAGCAGTTCAATTGTTGTGAAGAAGGCTTCAGGGCGCCCAAGAAAGTCCAGCATGCTCCAGGACCGTCTCCTAAAGTTGATTCAGCTGCGGGATCGGGGCACCACCAGTACAGAGCTTGCTCAGGAATGGTAGCAGGAAGGTGTGAGTGCATCTGCACGCACAGTGAGGCGAAGACATTTGGAGGATGGCCTGGTGTCAAGAAGGGCAGCAAAGAAGCAACTTCTCTCCAGGAAAAACTTCAGGGACAGACTGATATTCTGCAAAAGGTACAGGATTGGACTGCTGAGAAATGGGGTAAAGTCATTTTCTCTGATGAATCCCCTTTCTGATTGTTTGGGGCATCCGGAAAAAAGCTTGTCCTGAGAAGACAAGGTGAGCGCTACCACCAGCCCTGTGTCATGACAACAGTAAAGCATCCTGAGACCATTCATGTGTGGGGTTGCTTCTCAGCCAAGGGAGTGGGCTCACTCACAATTTTGCCTAAGAACACAGCCATGAATAAAGAATTGTACCAACACATCCTCTGAGACCAACTTCTCCCAACCATCCAGGAACAGTTTGGTGATGAACAATGCCTTTTCCAGCATGATGGAGCACCTTGCCATAAGGCAAAAGTGATAACTAAGTGGCTCAGGGGTCCATGGCCAGGAAACTCCCCAGACCTTAATCCCATTGAGAACTTGTGGTCAATCCTCAAGAGGCAGGTGGACAAACAAAAACCCACAAATTCTGACAAACTCCAATCATTGATTATGCAAGAATGTGCTGCCATCAGTGGCCCAGAAGTTAATTGACAGCATGCCAGGGCGGATTTCAAAGGTCTTGAAAAAGAAGGGTCAATACTGCAAATATTGACTCTTTGTGTCAACTTCGTGTAATTGTCAATAAAAGCCTTTGACACTTATGAAATGCTTGTAATTATACTTCACTATTCCATAGTAACATCTGACAAAAATATCTAAAGACACTGAAGCAGCAAACTTTGTGAAAATGTATATTTGTGTCATTCTCAAAACTTTTGACCACGACTGTACAAACACTTTTTTATACTATGATATAACCGGTGCTATTTTCCTATTTAGCAGAAATTAGATATTTAGCACAATATTGAGAACAAAATAGATATCGTGCACAGTGCCTTCAGAAAGTATTCATAGGCCTTCACTTTTTCCACATTTTGTTGTGTTACAAAGTGGGAGTAAAATGTATTTAATTGTCAACGATCTACTCAAATTATTAAAAATGGAAGAACAATTCTAACATATGTAAAAGAAAATAAACAACTAATATATATTGATTAGATACTGTAAGTATTCAACCCCCTGAGTCAATACATGTTAGAATCACATTTGGCAGCGATTACAGCTGTGAGTCTTTCTGGGTAAGTCTTTAAGAGCTTAGCACACCTGGATTGTACAATATTTGCCCATTATTCTTTTCATATTGTTACGTCCGTTGTTGGAATGAGACCAAGGCGCAGCGTGGTAAGCGTACATCTTTCTTTATTTTGATGAACACCAAAAAAAAGATAAACAAACATAACGTTCTGCAGGCTACACAGTAACTGTACAAAAACAAGATCCCACAACTGAAGGTGGGAAAAAGGGCTGCCTAAGTGTAATCCCCAATCAGAGACAACGATAAACAGCTGCCTCTGATTGGGAACCATACTAGGCCAACAAATAAATAGAAACATAGATTTGCCCACCAAAGTCACACCCTGACCTAACCAAATAGATAATTAAAAAGGCTCTCTAAGGTCAGGGCGTGAATCTTTTTTTTCAAGCTCTGTCAAATTGGTAGTTGATCATTGCTAGACAACCATTTTCAGGTCTCTCCATAGATTTTCAAGCAGATTTAAGTCATAACTGTAACTCTGAGTCTTCTTGGTAAGCAACTCTTGTGTTTTAAGTTATTGTCCTGCTGAAAGGTGAATTCATCTTCCAGTGTCTGGTGGAAAGCAGACTGAACCAGGTTTTCCTTCGGGATTTTGCTTGTGCTTTGCTCCATTCTGTTTATTTTTTATCCTGAAAAACTCCCCAGTCCTTAACGATTACAAGCATACCCATAACATGATGCAGCCACCACTATAGTTGAAAATATGGAGAGTGGTACTCAGTAATGTGTTGTATTGGATTTGCCCCAAACATAACACTTTGTATTTACGATAAAAAGTTAATTGCTTTTTGCAGTATTACTTTAGTGCCTTGTTGCAAACAGGATGCATGTTTTGGAATATTTTTATTCTGTACAAGCTTCCTTCTTTTCACTCTGTCGTTTAGATTAGTATTGTGGAGTAACTACAATGTTGTTGATTCTCCTATCACAGCCATTAAACTCTGTAACTGTTTTAAAGTCACCATTGGCCTTATCGTGAAATCCCTGAGCCGTTTCCTTCCTCTCCGGCAACTGAGTTAGAAAGGACACCTGTATCTTTGTAGTGACTGGGTGTATTGATACACCATCTAAAGTGTAATTAACAACTTCACCATGCTCAAAGGGATATTCAATGTCAGATTTTTATTTCTACCAATCTATCAATAGGTGCCTTTCTTTGCGAGGCATTGGAAAACCTCCCTGGACTTTGTGGTTGAATCTGTGTTTGAAATTCACTGCCCGACTGAGGGACCTTACAGATGTATGTATGTGTGGGGTACAGAGATGAAGTAGTCATTCAGAAATCATGTTAAACACTATTATTGCACACAGAGTGAGTCCATGCAACTTATTATGTGACTTGTTAAGCACATGTTTCCTCCTAAACTTATTTAGGCTTGCCATAACAAAGGGGCTGAATACTTATTGACTCAAGACATTTCAGCTTTACATTTTTTATTAATTAGTCAAAAAAATAACATAATTCCACTTTTACATTATAGTTTAGTGTGTGTAGGCCAGTGACAAAAAAAATCTCAATTGAATCCATTTTAAATTCAGGCTGTAACACAACAAAATGTGGAAAAAGTAAAGGGGTGTGAATACTTTCTGGGGGCACTGTACATGTAGGTCTGTGTCTAGTGAAGGTTGCATACACGCCATCTCGCACAACATGTAAAGGGTTGTGTGGTGTGTGTTGTGTCTGGAGTTCAGCAAGGCAGGAAGTGTCTTACCTGCAGAGCCTCGTCTGGGACAGTCATCTCGCCTCGCACCACCGTGAACAGGTTGGTATGTGAGACAGGTTAAGGAAAGACACTTGTTTGTATCTATCACTGTTTGCAACTATCCTTACAGCCACTTCATTATACAAACATAACAGTCATTCAAGGCCAAAACCACAATAGAGTGAATGACAGCTTGACACTTAAAAACTCTACAGCTTGACAAATGATCAGTGGGACGAGAGCAATTAAATTAACAGATGGTACATGTTTTTAGGGATTGAAGTACTGTTGTGTCACTAAGGTTGTAATGACAGAATGATTGAAAGGATATCATATCCAAACCTTAACTTGTCATCGATCTTCAAAGTGATATACATCTGCTCTTGGATTCGAACATCATTCACAAATGTCTGTATGGAGAGAAAAGAGAGAAAACCTTTTTGAACATGGATTGCATTGTAAATTCACTGCTCTCTGACTCTCTCCAATGCCAGGCATGCCAGCCCAGTTCTCATTGCTTAAAACCCCCAAGGGTAAATACATAATGAATTTAGGGAAACTGTTCCCAGCACACTTAATTTCAGGCTACACTTAACCCAGAATACAATCATATCACCTTTCATTCTCAGATACAAATCATCAAAAACGTAAAGGAAAAGGGTGATGGCTAGATCATGGTTGTATTAGATCAGGACAGTAAAAATAATAAGTAAATGTAATTTCTGGTTTTCTTGCAGGTCTCTCCATTACCCCCAGAAGAACCAGCCAAAGTGACATTATAAAAGGAAAGACAACTAAATTTTCTTTTGTATGCGTGTTTATATTTTGAATATACACTACCGTTCAAAAGTCTGGGTTCACTTAGAAATGTCCTTGTTTTTGAAAGAAAAGCACATTTTCTGTCCATTAAAACGACATCAAATTGATCAGAAATACAGTGTAGACATTGTTAATGTTGTAAATGACTATTGTAGCTGGAAACGGCTGATTTTATATGGAATATCTACATTGGTGTACAGAGACCCATTATCAGCAACCATCAACCTGTGTTCCAATGGCACGTTGTGTTAGCTAATCCAAGTTTTGCATTTTAAAAGGCTAATTGATCATTAGAAAACCCTTTTGCAATTATGTTAGCACAGCTGAAAACTGTTGTTCTGATTAAAGAAGCAATAAAACTGGCCTTCCTTAGACTAATTGAGTAAAGAGAGAAAAACTTTTGGGACTTGTTTTGCATTGTAAATTCACTGCTCTCTGCTTTTTCGCTCTTTCTTTATTTCTCTCCCTCGGAGGACCTGAGCCCTAGGACCATGCAACAGGACTACCTGGCCTGATGACTCCTTGCTGTTTTCAAGCCCTGGTCAAAGTATTTTGTGTTTATCTTCATTTATTTGGTCAGGCCAGGGTGTGGCATGGGTTTTTGTATGTGGTGTGTTAGTATTGGGATTGTAGCTTAGTGGGGTGTTCTAGTTAAGTCTATGGCTGTCTGAAGTGGTTCTCAATCAGAGGCAGGTGTTTATCGTTGTCTCTGATTGGGAACCATATTTAGGCAGCCATATTCTTTGAGTGTTTCGTGGGTGATTGTCCTTATTGTCCTTATGTCTGTCGTGTAGTTGTTTGCACCAGTATTAGGCTGTTTCG
The DNA here is from genome assembly GCF_002021735.2 of Oncorhynchus kisutch. Lineage (NCBI taxonomy): Eukaryota > Metazoa > Chordata > Actinopteri > Salmoniformes > Salmonidae > Oncorhynchus > Oncorhynchus kisutch. The sequence continues at coordinate 27,086,441 of NC_034198.2, read as the reverse complement.
GTTTTCCTTACGTTTATTGTTTTTGTAGTGTTTGTATTTGGATTCGTGTTGCTTCAGTTTATTAAACATGGATCGCAATCTACACGGCGCATTTTGGTCCGATCCTTGCTACACCTCTTCGTCAGAGGAGGAGATAGAAGAAAACCGTTACAGCTGTCCCCAATCCACCTTGTCGTGCTGCTGCTCCAGTTTCAACTGGAACCCTGACCAATTCACCGGACAGACCTGCTGTTTTCAACTCTCTAGAGACAGCAGGAGTGGTAGAGATACTCTGAAAGATCGGCTATGAAAAGCCAGAAGAGGGCTGGCCACCTGTTATAGCCTGGTTCCTCTCTAGGTTTCTTCCTAGGTTCTGGCCTTTCTAGGGAGTTTTTCCTAGCGACCGTGTTTCTACACCTGCATTGCTTGCTGTTTGGGGTTTTAGGCTGGGTTTCTGTACAGCACTTTGTGACATCAGCTGATGTACATTTGATTGATTTATTGATTGACTGATTGATTGAGTATCTGGAGCATCAGCCTTTGAGTTCAATTACAGGCTCAAAATGGCCAGAAACAAAGAAATTTCTTCTGATATTCGTCAGTCTATTCTTGTTCTGAGAAATGAAGGCTATTTCGTGTGAGAAACTGCCAAGAAACTGAAGATCTGGTACAATGCTGTGCACAACTGAGCAAGAGGACAAGTACATTAGAGAGCCTAGTTTGATAAACAGACACCTCACAAGCTCTCTATTTTAAGTCCCTCTTTTATTATTTTTACCCCAATTGGTAGTTACATTCTTGTCCCATCGCTGCAACTCCGGTATGGAATCGGAGAGGCGAAGGTTGAGAGCCATGCAAAACACAGCACTGCCAAGCCGCACTGCTTGCTTAAACCGGAAGCCAGCCACAAGGAATCTTTGGAGCACGATGGGACAAGGGAATCTCAGCCGGCCAAACCCTTCCCTGACCCAGATGACACTGGGCCAACTGTGCGCCGCCTCATGGGTCTCCTAGTCACGGCCGGCTGTAACACAGCCTGGGATCGAACCCGGGTCTGTAGTGACGCCTCAAGCATTGAGATGCAGTGCCTTAGACCCCTGCGCCACTCAGAAGGCCACTATTTAATGTCACTCTAAAAGAGAAGCAGGGTTAAATTGGGTAATTGAAATCTTTGCTTAGAGGTTGTTACAATGTCTATTTAGGAGATGCAGTTATGACTATAGACTAGCTGTTGTTGTTATCAGGATTTATCAGAACAGTGTCCTGGAGAGACAGATTGAGTATACACCTAATAAGTCATACTGCTGACTTTCCTTATGATTCAAGATCTATCCTAAAGATGAGCTAGATGTGCAGGTCATTCAGCAGTCAGGCTCTGATTGGCCCAGCATGGGATGGAGTGCTACTTCCTGTCGCTACGGGCCCTTGGACTGTGGGGGAGGAATGCTGGAGCATGATTCAGGAGAAAGAGGTTATGACTTCAGCTTCCTGCCTGAGATAATGTGTCACAGTGGTTCCAAGCTAGTGGGTTAGCCTACAAACTGAGTGATTAGCAGAACTAGGCCTAACACATTACTCACACCATGTGGCGGGAAGAGCACTTCAACATGGTTTTACTCTGCTGTGAAAAGATCATGGTGTAGAATATGGGCACATCATATGAGAATACGTTCTGTTAATGCCATATGACACATTTACAGATGAGGTAATAAACCCAGCCCTCTCAAGTCAAAGCTGGAGCAAATTTTATTAGCCTAGAGATGAAGAATTTAAAGGGAAACTTCCCCGCTCAACACTTTGGGGTGTTTTTTCCAGTCTCCCTACATAATTATGAATGATAAGACTGTGTTTCAGACATAATTATGCACTATAGATGTATTTTCTATTTTCGCACTGGGAGAGTTCAACCAATGATGTCATTGGTTGTTTGAGCCTGCTGTCTGATCTCAAAATGAATGGAGTCATGTTTTGTAGCAATTATTGTGGTCTATGGGTTTCGCGGATTGTACAATCAAGCTAGCAGCGAGTAGATATGGTTGTGCTTGTTCAATAAAGCCATTGGACTTGTCTCAACCATGTGCCTATCTGCCAGGCCATTTCAGGATATTTAGGTTGACTAATTTTCCGTTTCCATGGCTTTGTAAATATTACAGCCTAACCGGAGCCCTACTTCCTTGTTCCCACCCTTAAAGGCAGGCTTTTCCAAATGGGAGCGGTAATAGTTTACAGGTTCACAGGAGCTATGTTACCGTCTAGCCGGGATTGCTAAATAATTAGGTACGGTGGTTGCTTCTGATGATTCCTCCTTTCAAGAAGAGCAGGATGACAAAAACATGTTTTAATGTTCTTTTACACAGGAACATATATGCCTATTTATTTGAGCTGGAATACACTGAAGAGGAGTTGAGACAGTGAGACAAATAATTGCAAGACCAAATAGCAGCGGTGGCAGCCTAGACCCGCTAGACCAGGACTCATGAGGGCAATTGACAAACGAGTAAGCTGTTTTGCTGCCGGTAGCTAGCCATCAATATAAACTCTCTTCTTACACGCGGCAATGTTTTTCAGGTCATGCTTCGGCTTGCTAGTACCACTACAAGGCAAGCTTGCCAAACTAGTTGTGCATTTGCAATACCTAAAATGTATTGTAGTCTAATGTTATTATAGCTAGCTAGCCTCAGTGCCTCTCATTAGGAGCAAAACTGGATAAATGTTTTGATGATGGCGGAGGGTAAAGGAATGACAACGGTTTTATGACTCGTGTTAGTCTTAGAGTAACTATACCTGTGTGTTGTAGCTAGCTAGCTAACATCTGTTTTTGAGATGTCTCATATTCTACACCATGCTGCTACAATAGGAATATAGATAGTGCACAATGATTTCCCATGAATGTGTGATAGCATTTTCTTATTTCTCTCAAAGACAATACCGCTTGGATACAAAGATGATGACTCTGAAGAGATGTGAAAGGTCCCGTGACAACAATCCCCCCCCCCCCCCTTTGTTTTCTACTGTGTTATTGACTTGTTAATTGTTTACTCCATGTGTAACTCTTTGTTGTATGCTCACACTGCTATGCTTTATCTTGGCCAGGTCGCAGTTGCAAATGAGAACTTGTTCTCAACTAGCCTACCTGGTTAAATAAAGGTTAAATAAATAAATAAAAAATTGTACCAAAGTGACTCCGAATACCTCACTGCACCACCCAAACACACCATATGCATGTATTCCCTTTGTAGAACTGTAGTATATATTATAAGCGTTAGTGGTATATTTTTCTTATACTGTATAAGTCATACATTTCCATAACTGTTCCTGCATACTGCTATGTAAACTCACCTCGGTCTCCTGAGCAAATAAACGTTGTCTTGAATACAAGCCATGTCTACTTACAGTATTTGCTACATTGACAGACTAATCTACTGTTTTATTGAAACATGTTAACTTGCCAACAAATGTAAGTTCAAATGCGACATCAACTCCCTGCATAATTTGTTTTAGCAGTAAGACTGAAGCTAGTTGATCCAAATACATTTCATGAATATTAGAATGAACTGCTCCAGAAGTCAACTTTTTATTGGTTTCTTATGCAGCTGGAATAATTTAGTCACTTGTCAGTACAGTTGAAAAAATATATAAAACACCATTATATACATACTGTACAACAGGTACTGTAGCAATATCTATACCACAATGCAGTTGTGTACATACTGGGCATTCTATATTATACTACAACATCAGTCTAACTGAATATGGATGTTGTGTTGGTTGAATGTTCCAGGCAGGTTCTAGAATGCTCTTCAGCTGGTGAACCTCTTCTTGTGTAGGGTAATGGCAGCTGGTTTTGCAGGCTTTTGCGCTGTGGCGATGTTGGGTTTGTGGGGCTGTGACTCTGGCTCCTTGTAGACAACCATCTGGTTCTTCCTGCACTCCACAGCCAGGTGGACTAGCCTCTCATACACCTTCTTCACCACCCACTGATTCCACCTCTTGCAGAAGATTTGTTTAAGTCTCCTGGAAAGATATGAAGACTGATCATGGGGATGTGTAACCATAGAATAAAATTGGTTAAACTCAAGAGTCAATAATGGGGCATTGAAATAGGCTCTTAGCAAATATGGGGGGGGGGGGGGGGGGGGGGGGCTGTCCTGACTTGTTTTAAAGTCAGATCATGATGAGTTTGAGCTATTTCAAGGCTAAAATCTTTCTTCCAATGGGTCTACTGGCTCTGTACTACTATAGCTGGTGTCAAGGTCTGTCATCATCAGCAGGATTAGTGTGTAGAACACACAGTAGTCAGTGATTAGCCAACATTTTCTTTACCAGTTTATTTACCAATACACACTTAAACAAGGTACTACATCCACCCACACCCCTCATGTCAATAGATCATGCCTTCACACACAATACCCACTCCCAACTGACACCAGTCAGTCACTCGCACCATACAGTAGAAGTTGCAGCCTACAGCACTTGTAAACGCACCAACTATGACGACATCATGGAGTCATGGAAAAATTTAGTAGATTTTAGAAAGTGACTTACACTAGTTCCGGGTGCTGAACTTGATGTTGATGCCTCTGCATATGTTGTTGGGACTATAAAAAGAACACAGTCATATTAGCCTCTGCGGTAGTTAGTTAGTTAACTAATGGTTAGCTAACGTAAACTAACGAAGCTAACGTTTACTTGCAAAGTTACAAATCACATCACCAGATAGCAGCTGGCTAACTACAGTGATATATTTTGGAATGTCTAGCCAGCGTATTATGAAAGCTAGCCATCTAGCTAGTGTTTGGTTTAGATAAACAAATGAAGTTCAATGCTAGCTAGTTAGCTAGTTATCGTTAGCTACATTACCTCAGCTTGACCTCTTTTCTGCTGCTCTGATGTTGGCGGATCGGATGCCCTCCTCTTTGATGCGAAGGGGAAAATCGATGGAATAGCATCACTTTTCAACATTCGGTCGACATGGCAACCCCATTAGTTGAGACTTCAGTTCCGTTTCGAAACCATCTGGCTGAAAGTGCTGGCTACAAACACAGATGTTTTGATATTTCTCACATCAACTGGATACACCTCCACGGGTGGTACTACGTCCTGAAATCGATATGAATTCTGGATATTGTGGTTTGCTTACAGCCCGGAAATGTAGCTGGCCCGTTTCTACTTGTGAGATGCAGAAACGCTCGTATTTGCGTGTAGTGAGGAAATTCAAAATGTTTATGACACATATGATATGTTAATAGCACATTAATGGACATATATAGTGAAATGGAGCAGCGGTGAAATGTCCCTTTATGCCCTGACCCCTTTACATCTCTTCTCTATTCCTCCCCTACCCCATCACCCTCCTCTCACTCACCCCGTTCAGGCTGCCAAGGTCCTTGACTTTGTGCTCATCGCTGGTTAACTCGTAGTTGATGACTGCATGCTGCTTGTCAACACTCCGCGACTGTAAACACAAACACAACAGTAATGGTGTTACACATTGTTAGATTATAACTTGACATCAATGTTGATCTTGAAATGTTTTTGACATGAGATAACAGAGTGTGCATTATCATATCAACATCCAATCGTGCAGCAATGTCAGTGTTTGAAGGAGGAATAACGTGCATTGTTAAAGTCAGATTACATTTTTGAAACACAGAGGTATGTACTGTATATTTCCATTCATAATACATTCTTATTTTTATTTTGTATCTACTTTTTTAAATAATCACAAACCCCAGATAGGTGCAGTGAAACATGTTGTTTTAGAGGGTCAGCCTTAGTAGTACCGTGCCCCTGGAGCAAATTAGGTTGAAGTGCCTTACTCAAGGGCACATTGACAGATTTTTCACCTTGCTGGCTCTGATATTCAAACCAGCAACCTTTCGGTTACTGGCCCAATGTTCTAACGGCTAGGCTACCTGCCACCCTTTTTTACAAGACAGTTAAGCCCTGTATTATTCTCAAACAGACAGAAATGGAAGCACAAACACATGTAACACAATATGTAGGGGGGTGTGGAGGGAGGAAGCAAGATAGATAGTTTCAATGTTTTACCATCTCCCGAGAGCACCCTATCAGCTCTATAGAGTTTGATTTGAAACATCTAGATACTGAAAACTTTAGGGAATGTATCAGGGATGTACACTAAACAAAATAACACTTTCAGCATCTCTGGATTCAATGCCAAATTCCAGTCATAATTCTAATTGTCATGAGTGATGACATTTATAAAATGGCACTATCATGATCGGACTATGGATAAAGGACACATGGGGAATTATTTCAAAGAGCAGATACTGTATTCTGATGCCATATACACATTTGTTGAAGGCAAACCTTCCCCTGTAGATTAGGTTTGTGATCAAACAAGATCAAACCAGATTAGACCAAGAGACTAGTGTCTGTGACACAGTACATACCACAGCACAGGGACTAGACACATACAATACAGTATAGAGACGAAACATTTCTGATATCGCTCTAGCCAAGTAGCCTAGGTCTGAGTAATATTATCTGTTTTGAATACCAGTCCATTTCGAAGCTGTAAGGGAACAAGTGTGTATGTTTGCATGTTTATATGTTTAACTGCCGGTATGGCTAAGTGATGTGTGACACATATCCTAACTTCACACAAATCTTCCATATCGAATGCGTGACCCAGGCTGGAAAAATTCTGGATCATTGCTACTCTAACTTCCGAGATGCATACAAAGCCCTCCTTTCGGCAAATCTGACCACGACTCCATTTTGTTGCTCCCAGCCTATAGACAAAACTAAAACAGGAAACGCCCGTGCTCAGGTCTGTTCAACGCTGGTCCAACCAATCTGATTCCACGCTTCAAGATTGCTTCAATCACGTGGACTGGGATATGTTCCCAGATAGCCTCAGACAACAACATTGATGTATATGCTGATTCGGTGAGCGAGTTTATTAGCAAGTGCATCGGTGATGTTGCACCCACGGTGACTATTAAAACCTTCCCCAACCAGAAACCGTGGATGGATGGCAGCATTCGCGCAAAACTGAAAGTGCGAAGCACTGCTTTTATTCATGGCAAGGCGACCGGAAACATGACAGAATACAAACAGTGTAGCTATTCCCTCCTCAAGGCAATCAAACAAGCTAAGTGTCAGTATAGAGACAAAGTAGAGTCGCAATTCAACGGCTTAGACAAGAGACGTATGTGGCAGGGTCTACAGTCAATCACGGATTACAAAAAGAAAACAAGCCCCGTCGCGGACACCGACGTCTTGTTCCCAGACAAACTAAACAACTTCTTTGCTCGTTTAGAGGACAATACAGTGCCACTGACACGGTCCGCTAACAAAACCAGCGGGCTCTCCTTCACCGCAGCCAACGTGAGTGAAACATTTGAACGTGTTAACCCTCGCAAGGCCCGCCGGCCCAGACGGAATCCCTAGCCACGTCCTCAGAGCATGGGCAGACCAGCTGGCTGGTGTGTTTACGGACATATTCAATCAATCTCTATCCCAGTCTGCTGTTTCCACATGCTTCAAGATGGCCACCATTGTTCCTGTTCCCAAGAAAGTTAAGGTAACTGAGCTAAATAACTATCGTCCCGTAGCACTCACTTCCGTCATCAAGAAGTGCTTTGAGAGACTAGTCAAGGATCATATCACCTCTACCCTACCTGACACTCTAGACCCACTCCAATTTGCTTACCGCCCAAATAGGTCCACAGACAACGCAATCGCAATCGCAATCACACCACACAATGTCCTAACACATCTGGACAAGAGGAATACCTATGTAAGAATGCTGTTCATCGATTACAGCTCAGCAATTAATACCATTGTACCCTCCAAACTCATCATTAAGCTCAAGACCCTGGGTCTCGACCCCACCCTGTGCAACTGGGTCCTGGATTTTCTGACAGGCCGCCTCCAGGTGGTGAGTGTAGGAAACAACATCTCCACCCCGCCGATCCTCAACACTGGGGCCCCACAAGGATGCGTTCTCAGCCCTCTCCTGTACTCCCTGTTCACCCATGACTGCGTGGCCATGCACGCCTCCAACTTAATCATCAAGTTTGCAGACAACACTACAGTGGTAGGCTTGATTACAACAACGACGAGACGGCCTACATGGATGAGGTTAGGGCCCTCGGAGTGTGGTGTCAGGAAAATAACCTCACACTCAACGTCAGCAACCAGCGAAAATAACCCACACAGACAGCATGGTGAAGAAGGCGCAACAGCGCCTCTCCAACCTCAGGAGGCTGAAGAAATTTGGCTTGTCACCAAAAAACACTCACAAACTTTAACAGATGCACAACCGAGAGCATCCTGTCAGGCTGTATCACCGCCTGGTACGGCAACTGCTCCGCCCAAGGCTCTCCAGAGGGTAGTGAGGTCTGCACAACGCATCACCGGGGGCAAACTACCTGCCCCCCAGGACACCTACACCACCGATGTCACAGGAAGGCCAAAAAGATCAAGGACAACAACCACTCGAGCCACTGCCTGTTCACCCCGCTATCATCCAGGAGGTGAGGTCAGTACAGGTGCATCAAAGCTGGGACTGAGAAACTGAAAAACAGCTTCTATCTCAAGGCCACCAGACTGTTAAACAGACATCACTAACATTGAGTGGCTGCTGACAACATACTGACTCAAATCTCTAGCCACTTTAATAATTAAAAATTGGATGTAATAAATGTATCACTAGTCACTTTAAACAATGCCACTTTATATGTTTACATAGCCTACATTACTTATCTCATATGTACAGTGGGGCAAAAAAGTATTTAGTCAGCCACCAATTGTGCAAGTTCTCCCACTTAAAAAGATGAGAGAGGCCTGTCATTTTCATCATAGGTACACTTCAACTATGACAGACAAAATGAGAAAAAAAATCCAGAAAATCACGTTGTAGGATTTTTAATGAATTTATTTGCAAATTATGGTGGAAAATAAGTAAGAGGTGGCCTGCTGGGAGCTTCATCTCCAATCCCATGCACCTAATCTCTGTGTGCCACACTGCATGTCTTATAACAGGGCTTGTTTGATCTGGCTTGACTCTGTAGTAGAGATACAGCCCACCTACAACAGAACAATATCTCCCAGTTCCCACACTACAGAGGAGACGAGCCATATCGAGTATCCATACAGAGACAGAGAGCTAAAGCACCCACACATAGGCATACTGGAATCTCGTCTTTTCCATCTCTGTTCAGAGCATGAAAACATTCTATGTGATTCAGGAGAATGAAGGGAGAGCGATTGTCTACAAAATCATGCATGTCATTGTGGAATTTGAAGTATCTAAGTGTCATGGCGAAAATGACTTGTTATATATAAGTGAGAAATAAAACATACCATTCACACTCACATAAACCTATTGTAGATATACTGTATATACAGTATTGTAGAGAACACAGCATGAGAGACTGTTTCCTTTGTGAATTTTCTTTTTTTCAAACATAAACATAACACTTTGATTTGACTGTTACTAACTACAAGAGGCCTAGTTGGGAGTGGTCCATATTTGAGTCTGATACCCTTGAGTTGGGAAGCCATAGAACGGATCTTTAACCCGTACATTGCTGAGATACCCATGTGACAACTAGACTGTGGCCGTAAAAACAGTCACATGGCCCAGACCTCTAGGCATATTTTCAGTTAGCAGACTCACACTAAACAATGTACCCAGTCTTCTCCTCTCTTTCCTCCAGGTCATCAGAGAGACCCACACAAGAAAAGACGATCCCTATTTAAAAGACAGCCTCCTTGTTCCCTTCATTCCAACCCTGATGATTTCAGCAGTAAAACGTTTAAGTATCTTGCTGGCACTCTGAACTGTTTGTTTTTTTAGAAGCCGTTTAGCACGGTACCTTCTAACTTCTATTGGGGATGTGCTGATGTATTAATGACCTGCTGCTTAATTATAGACTCATTAGTAGACAGGGACAAACTGAGGATTGCTGAGGTTGAAGGAGGACTTCTTGATTTGTGTCTCCAAGAAAGTGAAGTGAAGCCTGGGTTTCAAGTGTCTCAGAGTTAAGGAGCAGTGATCTAGTGGAGGGTACCCACCTTTTGCAGAAAAATACATTGTAAGTATAGGGAGTGTTAGTTTTTTCACCGTGACCGGTGATCTGAGTTTACCCACCTTTTTTTTTTACCACTATCTACATCACTGTTAAGGACTGAAGCATTGTCGGTATTGCCACACATACACTACAGGCAATTCAGTTACTTGTAAATGTACTCGACAATGTACTCGTTGTACAGAGTCCTGGCTGAAAAAGAGACAGGCACTAAGTAAACTTAGCCAGTGAGTAATAAACTACTTAAGTTGGTGTGGAAAGTCTAATTTAGTTAGATCCACAGAGTTTTTAATTTTTTTTATTTCACCTTTATTTAACCAGGTAATTTAGTTGAGAACAAGTTCTCATTTGCAACTGTGACCTGGCCAAGATAAAGCATAGCAGTTCGACACATACAACAACACAGAGTTACACATGGAATGAACAAAACATACAGTGAATAATACAGTAGAAAAAAAAGAAAACAAAGTCTATATACAATGAGTGCAAATAAGGTCAAATAAGGGAGTTAAGGCAATAAATAGGCCATGGTGGCAAAGTATTTACAATATGGCAATTAAACACTGGAATGGTAGATGTGCAAAAGATGGATGTGCAAGTAGAGATACTGTGGTGCAAAAGGAGCTAAATAAATAAATACAGTATGGGAATGAGGTAGATAGATGGGCTGTATACAGATGGGCTATGAACAGGTGCAGTGATCTGTGAGCTGCTCTGACAGATGCTTCTTAAAGCTAGTGAGGGAGATGGGTATCTCCAGCTTCAGTGATTTTTGCAGTTCGTTCCAGTCAGTGGCAGCAGAGAACTGGAAAGAAAGGCGACCAAAGGATTAATTGGCTTTGGGGGTGACCAGTGAGATATACCTGCTGGAGCATGTGCTACGTGTGGGTGCTGCTATGGTGACCAGCGAGCTGAGATAGGGCGGGGCTTTACCGAGCAGAGACTTGTAGATAACCTGTAGCCAGTGGGTTTGGCGACGAGTATGAAGCGAGGGCCAGCCAACGAGAGCGTACAGGTCGTAGTGGTGGGTAGTATATGGGGCTTTGGTGACAAAACGGATGGCACTGTGATAGACTACATCCAGTTTGCTAAGTAGAGTCTTGGAGGCAATTTTATAGATGATATCGCCGAAGTCAAGGATCGGTAGGATGGTCAGTTTTACAAGGGTATGTTTGGCAGCATGAGTGAAGGAAGCTTTGTTGCGAAATAGGAAGTTGATTCTAGATTACATTTTTGATTGGAGATGCTTAATGTGAGTCTGGAAGGAGAGTTTACAGTCTAGCCAGACACCTAGGTATTTGTAGTTATCCACGTATTTTAAGTCAGAGCCGTCCAGAGTAGTGATGCTGGATGGGCGGGCAGGTGCGGGCAATGATCGGTTGAATAGTATGCATTTAGTTTTATTTGCGTTTAAGAGTAGTTGGAGGCCACGGAAGGAGAGTTGTATGGCATTGAAGCTCGTTTGGAGGTTAGTTAACACAGTGTCCAAAGAAGGGCCAGAAGTATACAGAATGGTGTCGTCTGCGTAGAGGTGGATCAGAGAATCACCAGCAGCAAGAGCGACATCATTGATGTATACAGAGAAGAGAGTCGGCCCGAGATCTGAACCCTGTGGCACCCCCATAGAGACTGCCAGAGGTCCGGACAACAGGCCCTCCGATTTGACACACTGAGCTCTATCAGAGAAGTAGTTGGTGAACCAGGCAAGGCAATCATTTGAGAAACCAAGGCTCTTGAGTCTGCCAATAAGAATGTGGTGATTGACAGAGTCGAAAGCCTTGGCCAGGTCGATGAATACAGCTGCACAGTAATGTCTCTTATCGATGGCGGTTATGATATCGTTAAGGACCTTGAGCGTGGCTGAGGTGCACCCATGACCAGCTCGGAAACCAGATTGATTGCATAGCAGAGAAGGTACGATGTGATTCAAAATGGTCAGTAATCTGTTTGTTAACTTGGCTTTCGAAGACCTTAGAGATGCAGGGTAGGATAGATATAGGTCTGTAGCAGTTTGGGTCTAGAGTGTCTCCCCGTTTGAAGAGGGGGATGACCACGGCAGCTTTCCAATCTTTGGGAATCTCAGACAATACAAAAGAGAGTTTGAACAAGCTAGTAATAGGGGTTGCAACAATTTCGGCAGATAATTTAAGAAAGAGAGGGTCCAGATTGTCTAGCCCGGCTGATTTGTAGGGGTCCAGATTTTGCAGCTCTTTCAGAACATCAGCTATCTGGATATGGGTGAAGGAGAAATGGTGGGGGCTTGGGCGGGTTGCTGTGGAGGGTGCCGGGCAGTTGACCGGGGTAGGGGTAGCAAGGTGGAAAGCATGGCCAGCCATAGAGAAATGCTTATTGAAATTCTCAATTATAGTGGATTTGTCGGTTGAAATAGTGTTTCCTAGCCTCAGATTTGACATCAAGGAGCACAGAATGGACATTTGTATCGTTGTACTGTGACACTTTTTGAAGGATTGTTCTACAACCAATAGTTGTACAACAATTGACGTTGCTTTGAAATCTATGTTGCTTTAAAATCTATGTCTAAGGCCTAGATTCAATCCATAGCGCTGAAGATCCGCACTGAAGCGCGCTTGAAATGTAAAAGTAATTTCCAATTGAGCCAACATATGCTGCGCTTACTGTGAATGCAGTCTCCGCAAATGCGGGAACATTGCTTTTACATTTATATTGCGCTATACCGCGAATTGAATCTTCCGCGATACAGATTGAATTGAGCCGTTTTCTCATAAGTATTATATGATATACTGTTACTACGCCACACCCATTCTCTGCGCTACACTTGGCAATGCAGCAGCCACTCTACTTCCTATGGAGCCAGTTCAGTCAGGATAGATCTAACTCAGGAGGTATCTGCCCCACTTTCTATAAATATCTCTGTCTGGGACTTTCTCTCGCACACTTTCATGCGTGGACACGCACGCACGCACGCACGCACGCACGCACGCACGCACGCACGCACGCACACACACACACACACACACACACACACACACACACACACACACACACACACACACACACACACACACACACACACACACACACACACACACACACAGCCTAGAGTGAGGTAGACTACCATTCCCATGCAGCATGCCCTCCCTGAGTACTCCTAAACAAAGCCCATTCAGTTACTATCAGTCTTTATACTATTACTCCTGACTTCTGTGATAACAACAAATGCAGGTCTGTATGAGGTTAGTGGCTCACAATTCTCCAATTGTCTGAATTACCTCATGAGGCAATGTAACAACACAGAACCAAAGAGGCAGAATAGAGGGGGATAAGAGGTTATATAATCAGGTTTCATGTGAATATTCAGGTTATGAGAGTTTTCAGGGTGGGCTTCTCCTTAGAAGACACCCCTGCTGAGTCCTGCATAGATGTCAAGCCTGCTGAGTCCTGCGTAGATGTCAGGGCTGGTACCCTGTTGAGTCCTGCTGAGATGTCAAGCCTGGTACTCTGCTGAGTCCTGCTCAGGTGTCAAGCCTGGTACTCTGCTGAGTCCTGCTCAGATGTCAAGCCTGGTACTCTGCTGAGTCCTGCTCAGGTGTCAAGCCTGGTACTCTGCTGAGTCCTGCTCAGATGTCAAGCCTGGTACTCTGCTGAGTCCTGCTCAGGTGTCAAGCCTGGTACTCTGCTGAGTCCTGCTCAATTGTCAAGCCTGGTACTCTGCTGAGCCCTGTTCAGATGTCAAGCCTGGTACTCTGCTGAGTCCTGCTCAGGTGTCAAGCCTGGTACTCTGCTGAGTCCTGCTTAGATGTCAAGCCTGGTACTCTGCTGAATCCTGCTCAGATGTCAAGCCTGGTACTCTGCTGAGTCCTGCTCAGATGTCAAGCCTGGTACTCTGCTGAGTCCTGCTCAGATGTCAAGCCTGGTACTCTGCTGAGTCCTGCGTAGATGTCAGGGCTGGTACTCTGCTGAGTCCTGCTCAGATGTCAGGCCTGGTACTCTGCTGAGCCCTGCTCAGATGTCAGGCCTGGTACTCTGCTGAGCCCTGCTCAGATGTCAAGCCTGGTACTCTGCTGAGTCCTGCGTAGATGTCAGGGCTGGTACTCCATGGGGTGGTAAAATGAGACCCTAGATGAAATAGTACTAAGAATGACACAGCCATTCATGCATAAATTAAATATTTTACCCGTCTCAAAACCTGCAAAGCTCAGATACATTATCCTCAGGAGATACAAGCTTTGTAAAATAGCATTATAAAAATGCACATATCACATTTAAACTGAACAACAGGGTTGTCCAAAAGGTAGTGAGCTTGATGCATTCCCTTCCTCCTAAAACCATGCAACATAGGGGTCACTAGCTGTGTTCACATGACCTAATCCTCAGGGGTTAGAGGTCATGCGTGTGATATAAAGAAGGTGCTCTCAGCCATATCACTTTCACAGCGGCAGCAGCCTGCTCAGCTGCGCCAGGCGTAGCCTCTGGAAACACCAACAGCTCCACTAAAAACAAAGGAAGTTGTCTATTTAAACCAGGCTGCCTGTGGATATATCATATTGCCATTGTCTGATTATGTTGCATGGTGTTTCCTTAGATACAGCTCCCGCCCAACGTATCAACGTTTATCAAAATGGTCAGATCACTCCTGGGAGCTAGCATATAACGGAGAAAAATAATAAAAGACTATGATACTTTCGGCAAACAGTCTGTGAATCCCAAGTAGTCATTAATTCAGGTATGCTCTATGTCTAACAGTGTGAGTACAGTGACTGGGCTTGTGTTGTGTTGAATCACGTTTATGTTCTAGCTGTTGGAGCTGTGCTCACCTGCAGCATGAGCTCGCAGTCGTCTCGGCCGACAAAGATCATCTCCCGGGGCAGACGGTGGCGAGTGCCCCCGCTGCTCACCAGGAACCATGATGTGAGACTCATCTCTGCTCTGCTACGGCTCGATGCTACTCACTCCCACCTCCAACCCTACGTCATCCTGAGAGGGAGAGAAGGAAAGAAAAGGTGGATGAGGAAGAGAAAGGGAGACAGAGGGGTGGAAAAAGAGTGATTGAGGAAAGAACTAAGAAAGAAGAAGTTAAATGTATTTACAAAACAGCTATTCTTGAAAATGTTCTTGCATCTGGAGTAGCTGTCTGGTTTGGAGTAGCTGTGTGTTAACGGGTGCTTGCACAGTCTGGGAAAGCTACATCCTCCCTAGCTGTGTCTGCCCTGGCTGGCCCTGATCATTGCCAGATGCTACAGGAAGTGATGTAAGATTCTTGGCTGAGTATGAGCAACCCACCCTAAAATATATATTTTTCTTCTTCTTCTGTTGGGCTAAAAAGGAGGTCAGACAGAGCAGTTCCAAGTTCCAACTGCTCAGAGCTGGAGAAAATAATCAAGCTGCATAACTGCCTGACATACAGACCTGCTCCTCCATAACAAAAGTCACAACACTGTGAATCACATTCAATTTACCATGGCTATGGAAAAAGTATCCTACATACCTCTGTTAGTTCCCTACTCCAATACGCTGCATTTAACTGCTTGTTTAAATAGAAATGTGAGGCTACAGAGTGTTGCATGCTGACACCAGAAACTGGAAGAGCTCAGTGCCATTTTGCAGCCTTTAAGTAACGTCAGATGATAGATTAAACACAGATTAAGGAGCTAAACTGTTATTTCTCTGATCTCTTAAGTAAGTATACTTAATAAATGCCTATTCAACAAACTTTAAGATTTGACTTGCACACACATTTACTGTGGTAGGCAATGAGGCAATGCTGCACAAAGGACTAATACAATGAGCGCAGCAAGACCAAAAGGATTTTTTTCATGCACGCATGCATATAAACAAAGGCATTGAAACAAGAGCCAAGTGGCTGTGACAACGTGACAGTCTCTCTTCACACTTCATGTTTTGGATACACATGGCTTGTTGCCATACACAAAAAAGGACTTGGAGAAGAGACACTGTTCTCCTGCTCTGCCAAATATTGTATTGTGTTCTTGGGTGCTAAAACTGGTAGATCTTTCTCCCTCACAATCCCTCAGTCCCCTGTGCACACATTAATGGTGTGTAATTATGAGAACATATTGTGTCTGAGTTATGAGTGCCTCTCCCACGTCAGAGTGTCTGCAGAACATGAGAACAGATTATATTATGTCTGCGTACAGATTAGCCTGTAAACCAGGGACCATCAACTAGATTCAGCCACAGGACCATTTTTTATGGAGAGGATGGTCATAGGGCTAGAACATAATTAGAAGTAATTTGCCAATTGACCGCAAGAAGGCAAAACAAATATAATATTTTACCAAAACACAATAATTTAAAACCTTGGCTACATTTGTATACGATCACATACACTCAGTGACCAGTAATAGGTACACCAGCCCGTTAACGAAAATTGCTTGTGCCTACATACAGTGAGTCACGTAGCCGTGGCTTGTTATGTTAATCAGACAGACAGGCAGCAAGGCATTCAGTTACTGATCGTTTGAACGCTAGAATGGTCAGAACAAGTGACCTAAGCGACTTTGAGCGTGGTATGATCGTCGGTGCCAAGCGCGCCGGTTCCAGTTTCTCAAAAACAGCCGGCCTTCGGGGCTTTCCCGCATGACAGGGTCTAGGGTTTACGAGAATGGTGCGACAATAAACAAATAACGATAAACAAAAAACAGCTCATTGATGAGAGGTCGAAGGAGAATGGCAAGAATCGTGCAAGTTAACAGGTGGGCCACAAATAGGCAAATAATGGCGCAGTACAAAAGTGGTGTGTAGAATGGCATCTCGGAACGCACAACTCGTCAGTGCTTGTCACGGATGGGCTATTATTGAAGCAGACGACCACACCAGGGTTCCACTCCTGTCAGATAAAAACAAGAAGAAGAAGCTCCAGTGGGCAGGCGGTCACCAACACTGGACAATTGACGAGTGGAAAAAATATTGCCTGGACCAACAAATCCCGGTTCCTGTTGTGCCATGCTGATGGCAGAGTCAGGATTTGGCGTAAGCAGCATGAGTCCATGGCCCCATCCGGCCTGGTGACAATGGTACAGGCTGGTGGCGGTAGTGTAATGGAGTGAGGAATGTTTTCCTGACACACGTAAGGTCCCTTGATACCAATTGAGCAATGTTTCTATGCCCAGAATAATTCAGGCTATTCTGGAGGCAAAGGGGGGTCCGACCCGGTACTAGATGGGCATACCTAATAAACTGTCTACTGAGTGTATATCTCTCTATTATGAGTGGTAATACTTTGGAACATAGTTCCAAAATGAAAATCACTTGGAGCGTAATAGCTGGTGTTTTAGAGTTTTATGTCTAACAATATAATTTTTTAAAGAAAACTTGGAGGGCCAAATAAAATCTTCCACGGGTCGCCAGTTGAGGACCCCTGCTGTAAACTATTCTCCCTCCCCTCTCCTGCCTCTCACAGACACTAGTGTATATGACGCCTCTCCCATGACCTCTGAAATTGTATTGTTATTTGGTGGTGTGTTCATGAAAGAGTGGCATTAATATTTGATCATGTTTCACAGACAAACCCCTGGACACACTGATTATTCCACAGAATGAAATAGTGTTCTAGGTTTTATCTGGGATGGGTTTTGAATTTCTGTACCAAAGGCATAGAGCTTATTGGGTGCACATCCTGCACAAGAAAGTGTTTTATTGTAATATTACCTGCCGTTCAACATTTTGTTCTGTATTAAGAGGCCTTCACATGGCTTTGGATCAAGTAGAACATTTGTGTGCACACATCTGCTTGCCAGTTGTCTCCCATTTCACAACATTTGAATGAATTTCTGAAATTTCCCCCCAAATCTATTGCATAACAGCCCAAGTAAGCATGTGTATCCTGTACATACGAAAAATAAAACAAAACTTTAAACCATATAAAAGGTATATCCTTGTTAGAGTATGTTTCAATGTTCAAAGTTATTTGGTAAAAAAAGAAGATTCAAATCACAAAATAATTGCAATTAAGAATGAAGGAAGAGCATTTTCTGTACATGAATAGAACGACTGTAGCAGGATATCAGAGGAATCAGAGGCCTAGCCACAGTGGAGTTATTAGTCCAGGAGAAACCGCTGCAGAATCCAGGGATATGGAGAACGTAACGTGGCACAGCACAGCCAGGAGTCTCAGTACAGGCCAACCAGTGTAAAGAAAAAGCCTTCAATTAATCCCACATAAAAGAGTCTTCACAGTCTTCATATTCCCAGCTGGGGAATATACTGGGTTAGGTCTGTCTGTCTGTATTTCTCCTGCAGCACACATGTAGCTCTGACAGGACTCAATCCCTGCTAAACGACTAACCTACAACCCACAAGCCACCGCATGCATGCCAATGTTCATTTGTTATTGGCTTCAAATGGTTGGATCTGAGGGGGAGAATGTTTCAAAGGTTGAGTCATGAGGCAGGCCTGCAAGCCAGGTGGATCTCTGGCAGAGTACTCCTCTACAGTGCAGAACTTATGGCACTGATACTGTACAATATGTTTGTCTTGTTTGTAATGTCCTGTGAGGACTGTGGATTGGTAAACAAGTTCATGCCATTTCAAAACAGATGAGTTATTGCAAAATCCTCATCTCTACCCCCTAACATCCTCTAACATCCTTGTTGTGGGTTAAGGGATGACATCATGGTTTTGGCTGGGCAGAGACCCTTTACCCCACCCCCACTAGGTCAAAGAGCTGGATTGTTCTTAGCTGACTGTGCATGCTTTGTGAGGAGGTGAAGGCATGCAAAGCAGGAAGTTAGCTCAATGCTTCCTGAAGATGGCCTGCACTCATCTTTGAATTCACTTGGACAGGAAGTTAGATTGTTACACTGCGTGTGTGATTTGAAAAACTGCTTTGTGTTTTAAACAGATTCTCATACAGTAACAGTATGTAACGGCAGATCTCCTCTTCGTCTGAAGAGGAGTAAGGATCGGAACAAGATGCAGCGTGGTAAGTGTTCATGATGATTACTTTAATAAATAAACTGAACACTATGAAATACAAAACAATAAATGTGAACAGGAACGAAACCGAAACAGTACCGTGTGGTGACAAACACTCACACGGAAACAAACACCCACAACCCAACAGTGAAATCCAGGCTACCTAAGTATGATTCTCAATCAGAGACAACTAACCGAGGCCGAAACAGAAACCAAACATAGAAAAACAAACAGACTGCCCACCCCAACTCACGCCCTGACCATACTAAATAAAGACAAAACAAAGGAAATAAAGGTCAGAACGTGACACAGTAGCTTCTTGAAGGCAACACAAGCCTCTTTTCCACTGAGCCAGTTACTCTCATGAGATTTCACAATGTGTATTATTAGCTGTTAAAGGAGAAAAATAATAATTTGAGAGAAAGCTAAAGCGAATCTAGCATAATCAGCTCTTTGACTAATCCCTTCTAAGCTTTAGCATTACTTAGTCTAAATACAACATACTGAATAGTATGACTAATATGGTGCTCTCATTCCAGCCATTCAAAATCCTTCCCTCCTCTCTAAGCCAATCAGATCCCAGGCTCCCTCTGTAAGGAAGTGACAGAGATGAACGGGGCGTTCCCTTCCGGCTGTCTCTAATGTGTTTCCCTCCTGTGACCATGGATCCTCCACGTAGCGCCATGACCAGATGATGCAACAGCTGTGTAAGTGCCTATCCCTCTGCCTCCTTATCCCAACATAGGCCAGAGCTACTGATTCAGCCCACCTATCACAGCAAACTGCAACCAAAACTGCAACTAAACACACAGCTGCACAAATGCACCTACACATAGGCAATCTGTGCAAGCACTCCCACATTATTTTCAAGATGTAGAGGCAAGTGTTTCAGCAAAGGGTTGGGCTGTGATGTAAAATGTGGCCTACTGTCAACTTGCACTAAATGAACTAGATTGTTTGCTGTAAAACCTCATAAAGTAAATGGCATATTACAGTACGCTTGTCTGATCTTCTTCTTTGCTTCAGCAGGCAATGGCCCAAAGCTAATGAGAGCCCATTACTTTGATACATGGCTGCATCCAGACAGTCAGAAAGCATAGGGAGGCAAGACAACAGCCCAGGGCAATAAACAACAAAAAGGTCTGTATCACCCAGGATAAGACAGTAGTATTCTGGTCCCAGATGACTGCACTATTATTTACAGCCAGACAGATCGGACCAGGCCCAGCAGACATTTTTATTTTATTTATTTTTTATTTCACCTTTATTTAACCAGGTAGGCTAGTTGAGAACAAGTTCTCATTTGCAACTGCGACCTGGCCAAGATAAAGCATAGCAGTGTGAACAGACAACACAGAGTTACACATGGAGTAAACAATTAACAAGTCAATAACACAGTAGAAAAAAAGGGGAGTCTATATACATTGTGTGCAAAAGGCATGAGGAGGTAGGCGAATAATTACAATTTTGCAGATTAACACTGGAGTGATAAATGATCAGATGGTCATGTACAGGTAGAGATATTGGTGTGCAAAAGAGCAGAAAAGTAAATAAATAAAAACAGTATGGGGATGAGGTAGGTAAAAATGGGTGGGTTATTTACCGATAGACTATGTACAGCTGCAGCGATCGGTTAGCTGCTCAGATAGCAGATGTTTGAAGTTGGTGAGGGAGATAAAAGTCTCCAACTTCAGCGATTTTTGCAATTCTCTGCTGCCTGTGACTGGAACGAAAGGCGGCCAAATTAGGTGTTGGCTTTAGGGATGATCAGTGAGATACACCTGCTGGAGCGCGTGCTACGGATGGGTGTTGCCATCGTGACCAGTGAACTGAGATAAGGCGGAGCTTTACCTAGCATGGACTTGTAGATGACCTGGAGCCAGTGGGTCTGGCGACGAATATGCAGCGAGGGCCAGGCGACTAGAGCATACAAGTCGCAGTGGTGGGTGGTATAAGTTGCTTTAGTGACAAAACAGATGGCACTGTGATAAACTGCATCCAGTTTGCTGAGTAGAGTGTTGGAAGCAATTTTGTAGATGACATTGCCGAAGTCAAGGATCGGTAGGATAGTCAGTTTTACTAGGGTAAGTTTGGCGGCGTGAGTAAAGGAGGCTTTGTTGCGGAATGGAAAGCCGACTCTTGATTTGATTTTCGATTGGAGATGTTTGATATGAGTCTGGAAGGAGAGTTTACATAGGTTTATACATCTAACCCTACACAAAAGGAGCGGTCAGACACAAGGATTCTTTCTTTAAATGACTTACAGCTAGTCTGCATAGCGCTCCCATCTAAATATCTTACGTTTTTGGTATAGGAGTAGTTACTCATCACTAGGAGGCAACATTTGATATACAATCGATTGATCTTGTGTATCCATTCCTCCAGAAATAGGCTTTCGTCAGGGAAGGCTTGAAGGCGTCATGGCCTCAGACAACATCCCTTGCTAGTATTAGACCTGATTACAATTTTAACAGCTATCGCAGACACTATCTGGTCAGTTGGTGGGAAATTTGACTATGCAATAGGAAAACTTAAAACTTATGTGCTGGGCATACATTGAGGGTTCAATGACTTATTCCCAGGGGAGTGTTGCAGTTTCATGCTGACTGTCAATCTGTATGAAGACAATTTACTTTGACGTTTGTACCAGAATGGCCTACTTTTCCTGTGCACATCAATGAAAAAGATATTGATGTGTCACTCATTTACCTAACCACAATGCGCCACTATGCTAATTGCTCAAATAGAATAGGCTAGTATTTGTATTGACATAATTTAGTAATCTGCATATCCTTATATGATATCAGTTGGTCTATGGATCGATAATAACATTGTTATCTATATTCATTAATTTGATAATAATTATTTGGTGACAGAATAATTTGGTGATCAAAATAATTATCTTCAAGGACTCAGCACTGAGATGGTTGTCTAGGTGAGATGGTTGTCTAGGTGAGATGGTTGTCTAGGGGAGATGGTTGTCTAGGTGAGATGGTTGTCTAGGGGAGATGGTTGTCTAGGGGAGATGGTTGTCTAGGGGAGATGGTTGTCTAGGGGAGATGGTTGTCTAGGGGAGATGGTTGTCTAGGGGAGATGGTTGTCTAGGGGAGATGGTTGTCTAGGTGAGATGGTTGTCTAGGTGAGATGGTTGTCTAGGTGAGATGGTTGTCTAGGGGAGATGGCTGTCTAGGGGAGATGGTTGTCTAGGGGAGATGGTTGTCTAGGGGAGATGGTTGTCTAGGGGAGATGGTTGTCTAGGGGAGATGGTTGTCTAGGGGAGATGGTTGTCTAGGGGAGATGGTTGTCTAGGGGAGATGGTTGTCTAGGGGAGATGGTTGTCTAGGGGAGATGGTTGTCTAGGGGAGATGGTTGTCTAGGTGAGATGGTTGTCTAGGTGAGATGGTTGTCTAGGGGAGATGGTTGTCTAGGGGAGATGGTTGTCTAGGTGAGATGGTTGTCTAGGGGAGATGGTTGTCTAGGGGAGATGGTTGTCTAGGTGAGATGGTTGTCTAGGTGAGATGGTTGTCTAGGGGAGATGGTTGTCTAGGTGAGATGGTTGTCTAGGGGAGATGGTTGTCTAGGTGAGATGGTTGTCTAGGTGAGATGGTTGTCTAGGGGAGATGGTTGTCTAGGGGAGATGGTTGTCTAGGGGAGATGGTTGTCTAGGTGAGATGGTTGTCTAGGTGAGATGGTTGTCTAGGGGAGATGGTTGTCTAGGGGAAATGGTTGTCTAGGGGAGATGGTGGTCTAGGGGAGATGGTTGTCTGGGGGAGATGGTTGTCTGGGGGAGATGGTTGTCTAGGTGAGATGGTTGTCTAGGGGAGATGGTTGTCTGGGGGAGATGGTTGTCTAGGGGAGATGGTTGTCTAGGTGAGATGGTTGTCTAGGTGAGATGGTTGTCTAGGGGAGATGGTTGTCTAGGGGAGATGGTTGTCTAGGGGAGATGGTTGTCTAGGTGAGATGGTTGTCTAGGTGAGATGGTTGTCTAGGGGAGATGGTTGTCTAGGTGAGATGGTTGTCTAGGGGAGATGGTTGTCTAGGTGAGATGGTTGTCTAGGTGAGATGGTTGTCTAGGTGAGATGGTTGTCTAGGGGAGATGGTTGTCTAGGGGAGATGGTTGTCTAGGTGAGATGGTTGTCTAGGGGAGATGGTTGTCTAGGGGAGATGGTTGTCTAGGGGAGATGGTTGTCTAGGTGAGATGGTTGTCTAGGGGAGATGGTTGTCTAGGTGAGATGGTTATCTGGGCTGACTGCAAAGTTTAACAATAGCTAACAGTCTCCCTCTGTTATTGAATCATATTGCTGGGTGCTATGGGGACAGAAAAACATATAGGGAGAATGGCTACAGACCAACTATGTTTGACTAAATAAACTCAAATAGCCCATAGCCCTACAAAACATTATCTTGTAAGTGGAGGTTGGAAGACCCTTTAAACTCTTGAATAGGTCGTAGTTGTGGTCTCTTGTGTCAAGCTTTGTCATAGTTTTAGTGATGAACCTTGTTTGACATGGTAAACTCCACTGAGGGATGCTTGAAACCAACAGAGCAGACAGATTATGTTGATGGAAAGCCTCTCTACATGTAGTCGTGTGCCTCAGTCTGGGTAGCAGTCTGGGAAACTCTCTTTCTTACTAGGCTTAAAACATACAACGTTAATCTAATCTAAAATAGTGATTTAACTACTGCTCTCTAGTTTAATCACCCACAGTGTGAATTAGGTCATGGTTATTGTAACGACTCAATAGTTAGCTCTTACTAGCAGTTCCTATTCCTAATGTGAACATGAGGCCATTCTGGGTGAAGGTTAAGTGACGAGCATTGTTCTCTGCCCTTGTCAGTCTGACAGACCAAGAACATTCAAGGGGACAAATGCATTTGCCATTCAGACATTGGTCTATTACCTTGGCTGCACATAACCAATAATAAGTACTGATAGCAGAAACTATACAACAAAAATATCAGCATACTGTATTTTGTTGTAAATCATGAATGGCTTTCCTTAATTTAGCACAACTGGGGCAAGTTATCTCTGAGGCTTGGTAAATTGGTTTGTTAAAAATGCATAGAGGGGCTTCCTGAGTGGTGCAGCAGTCTAAGGCACTACATCGCAGTGCTAGAGGTGTCACTACAGACCTGGGTTTGATCCCAAGCTGTGTCACAGCCGGCCGAGACTGGGAGACCCATTGGCCCAGCGTCATCTGGGTTAGGGGAGGGTCTGGCCGCCAGGGATGTCCTTGTCCCATCACACTCTAGCAACTCCTTGTGGCAGGTGCCGGGCACATGCACGCTGGCCAGTTGTACTGTGTTTCCTCCGACACATTGGTGCGGCTGACTTCCTGGTTAAGCGAGCAGTGTAGCTTGGCAGTGTCGTGTTTTGGAGGACGCATGGCTCTCGACCTTCGCCTCTTCCGAGTCCGTATGGGAGTTGCAGCGATGGGACAAGACTGTAACTACCAATTGGGGAGAAAAAGGGGTCAAATATTTTTGGAGGTGCTACAAAAATACCATAAGGTCCGGAAACATAGTCAGCACATTTACCACATGAGCAGTTGGTTTGAAAAACGAAAACCCTGCAAAAATCCCACATCATGTCTGATTGTGATCAGTATGTAAAGCCAAAGTTAAGAAGTAATGCACATAAGGATCTATAGGACCTACATATGTAAATACATTTACATTTAGCAGACACATTTATCCAGAGCAACTAGGGTTAAGTGTCTTGCTCAAAGGCACCGACAGATTTTTCACCTAGTCGGCTCAGGG